>NC_139169.1:19433766-19546348 GCF_965202585.1 Thalia democratica
TTAGTGTTTAATTAAATAAATACGAAAAATTACTGAAAAATTTTTGGTTCAAGGACCTGGAAACAGAAAAAGACCTTTCAGTTTTCGAGTTACATAACTAATTTAATAAAAATTGTAATGAGCTAAAGATGAAAAAAAAAGTAAAAAAAAACTTTTTAGATAAAAGTTATACTTTAAAACAAAAACTATATGAAAAACCAGGCTTTTTAACTTTACAAAATTAAATATTTTTATCAGAAAAAAAAAAAAAAATAAAAATATTTTTTATATAATAGTATCTAATATTATATACATTTATAAAATACATATTGAACTCTACGTTAAAATTTAATTTTTTTCGATACATTTTGGTTTTAATTAAAAAAATAGAGAGATTTCAACTACTGGAGGAGAAGTAATGAATTTATTATTTTAAGAGTTTTTTTTTTACAAACTAAGTTTTGGTCAAAGACCTAGTCAGTGCTAAAATAAATCTAAAAAGATATGTGACAGTCATGCTTTTTTCTATGCCATTTTCGATGACTGTCACATATCTTTTTAGATTTATTTAAGCACTGACGAGGTCTTTGACCGAAACTTAGTTTGAAAAAAAATTCTTGAAAGATAAATTCAAAAAAAAACCTATCTCAAATGTTTTTAATTTTTAAATTTACTAATAGTTTTATCAAATAGTTTAACTTTTTATATGATTTCAAAGAAGATTAAAAATAAAAACAAATAAATTTAAAGCTTTTTTTAAAAGTATGTTTAAAAATTTTGATTCTAATATCAACTTATTTTAAATTAAAAGAAAATAAGTAATAATATAATAAAGCTATAACATTAAAAAAAAAATAGTATAAAGATGCAATAATAAAAACAAACAGTAAAATAAAACTGTATTCAATAAAAAAAAAGAAAAAAAAAGCTTAAACTAAAAAAAAAAGTATAAAGTAAATGTTACCTTTTGATTAAAAATTTTAGTTATGTCAAACTTAAATAAATGTCTAAATATAGGAGGTTAACTAAACGAAAATAATTATGTAAATAATCACAAAATCATTTAAAATAGTGAATAAATTTTTATTTTAAAAAAGTTATGAATAATACACAAAAATAATAATAATCAAACAATAAGTCAACCTATAGCTAGTTTTAAATTTTATAAGTGATTTCACTTCACGATTTATATTTTTAATTTTTTTTATTTTCTCTTTTAGAACATATTTTAATGTCTAACAACGAACTAAGACAGCCTTACTTGTTTCTTTCTCCGTCATCATCACAGATCCACCAGACGACCAAGAGAATTTCCAACGATTAGCTTTTTGGAACCTTCTTGTATGGTAAAGAAAGTTCCGTCTAAATAGTGTAAGGTTCTCATTGATGAGTTTTTTTACAAACTAAGTTTCGGTCAAAGACCTAGTCAGTGCTAAAATAAATCTAAAAAGATATGTGACAGTCATGCTTTTTTCTATGCCATTTTCGATGACTGTCACATATCTTTTTAGTTTTATTTAAGCACTGACGAGGTCTTTGACCGAAACTTAGTTTGAAAAAAAATTCTTGAAAGATAAATTCAAAAAAAAATCTATCTCAAATGTTTTTAATTTTTAAATTTACTAATAGTTTTATCAAATAATTTAACTTTTTATATGATTTCAAAGAAGATTAAAAATAAAAACAAATAAATTTAAAGCTTTTTTTAAAAGTATGTTTAAAAATTTTTATTCTAATATCAACTTATTTTAAATTAATAGAAAATAAGTAATAATATAATAAAGCTATAACATTAAAAAAAAAATTAGTATAAAGATGCAATAATAAAAACAAACAGTAAAATAAAACTTTATTTAATAAAAAAAAAGAAAAGAAAGCTTAAACTAAAAAAAAAAGTATAAAGTAAATGTATCCTTTTGATTAAAAATTTTAGTTATGTCAAACTTGAATAAATGTCTAAATATAGGAGGTTAACTAAACGAAAATAATTATGTAAACAATCACAAAATCATTTAAAATAGTGAATAAATTTTTATTTTAAAAAAGTTATGAATAATACACAAAAATAATAATAATCAAACAATAAGTCAACCTATAGCTAGTTTTAAATTTTATAAGTGATTTCACTTCACGATTTATATTTTTAATTTTTTTTATTTTCTCTTTTAGAACATATTTTAATGTCTTCTAAACAACGAACTAAGACAGCCTTACTTGTTTCCTTCTCCGTCATCATCACAGATCCACCAGACGACCTAGAGAATTTCCAACGATTAGCTTTTTGGAACCTTCTTGTATGGTAAAGAAAGTTCCGTCTAAATAGTGTAAGGTTCTCATTGATGTACATCTTCTTAGTATATTTTTATGCATGGTCATTTTCAACTTTTTTTTTCTCTTTCATGATATAAATATTCTGCTAAAAGTTCTAAATTTAACCAAAATAGAATTAAATACCTTCTACTTGTCTTCAGCCTATCAAGATGGTTTCATACTTATAAATGAAACAATATCATTTCTTTCAATTCGAGGGTCAACTATTTTGACTGTGTTCACAACAAACTTCCTAGATTCTCATTTTCTGATACTGGTATACCTTGGATGTCAGTATTTGACTTTCTTAAAAAGTTGTCCATCTGGTTTACTTTTTGGGATAACTCGCCATCTTACACAACTTTATCAGGAATCTCAGATAATTTTACATTATTTGCTTTCAGCCTTTCTACTTGATTCTTAATGTTTATAATTTCCTTCTCCAGTTTGTCAAAACCACCACTAACAAATTTCCCTGATTTTTCGAAATCAACATTTCTCTTTTTCTGGATAACTAGTTCCTCATCCAGATATTTCATTCTTCTGAAAGACCCAACAGACCTTTTTTAGGGTCAGCCTTCACTTCCACATTCAATTTCTCCAAACTTTTCAGGGTGTATTTTGCATAGACATATTAATCTTATGTAATATGTACGTTATGTATTATCAAAAACCTTTGGAAACCCTGTAAATTTCTAAACAGTTCAAATTTCAAATAAAAATTTAATCTTTATCCATTAAGTAATCAAAATTTTTTTAGGAGTATGATGATAACAAAAGTTACCTATAATAATGCACAGTCTTAACAATTAACAACACGAATAATAGAAATTACCACTCTCTATTTTGCAACTCTGGCGCAAAATTTACAAGAAAATTGATTTTTTTAAAAGATTTTTTTTTAGAAATCCACGTTTGTCATTAAGCTCAATAGGAATTGAACTAAAAGTATTAGACCAACAGTGAGAATTTTTGAAATATTTAGACTAAAGTATGACACTATTATGTTTTAATGCACCCTTAGTTCAGAAATCCCATAACAAACACATTTTACTTTTTAATCTTTATTACAAACTTAACAAATATATAGAAAAGGTTGTCACAAAGTCGAATTTCTTAAGAAACTTAAAGACAGCTAGAACTTTCTTTTTAGACATAGAGATAACTTAAAAAAATACAGACTAGTTTGAAGTTTTGTTGATATGATGACACATGATATTTATTATTTTTTAAACTAAGGTAGGTTTTAAGATTTCTGAAAACCTCAGGCTAGATTTTGAATGAAGTTTAGTTGGATTAGTTTTAGTATTTTGTTTTTAAAAAAACTATTTTCGTGATGAAATTTATTTACTTGTTAGCTTTGTACTTTACTGATAAGAATTGTTCGAAATGATTTATATATTTGTATATATTGATATGATAAATATTAAAGTAAAAATTTGATAAAACTTAGGATAAATGAAGACAGACAGTTTAAAGTTACTCAGAACAGCTTTTTTGGACTCAAAATGATATCCTTTATACAGTACATAGGGCACAGAATATAAGGGACTCAAATAACTAAAAAAAGAATAAAACAGCTGTACAACTTGTCTCGACTTGTTCTTAAACTTGATAACTTTTTTCAGATTATCCACATACACTGGTTTTTTTTAGGAAGTCATGCTAGTTTGAAATTTGTTTTTGACTCAGTTTGACTCAAACCAACTCAAGCTAACTATAACTTTTAAGTACTCAAACTGAGTTAGGTCTATTTATTTTAATTTTGGAAACTTAGGCTATTTTGGATATTGTTTCAAAGTTTCAGGCTTTTTTTAAGACTTTTAAGTTTTTAAGTTATTAATAATTTTTTTTCAGGTAGTTAAGCTTTATTTTGATTTTTTATAAGTAGTATAATTCGTATTTATTAACTTTAATATAAAATCAGGTAAACTTTCTAGCTTGATTTTGTTCAGGGTAGATTTTAGTCTTTAAGATGGTTTTGTTGTTTCAATATTTAGCCTGTGTTTTAGAAAATATGTTAATTGATTGATTAAAATTAATTGAAGTTATTAAAGCATTTCATTTTTAAACAATATAATTACTGTAATGTATACCTAAATTGAATGTTTTTTGTATAGATTTAAATGTGGTTAACAATCAAGTTATACGCATTTTTTCACTTAATACCTTAAAAATATTTAATTAACTTGTTAGACATGAATTTTTAGTAAATCAAATAGGTTTTCAACGTTGCCTCTCACTTAGGATAATTAAGATTATTTCATTTATTTCAAAACTCAAGATATCTTAGGTCACTAAAATTATTCTATAATGAACTCAAGGTAGTGTTTGTAATATATAATAATATTTAGTATATTAAGTTTTAAAGTTTATATACTTTTAAATTTTGACAAAAGCTTTATTTTTATTAACTTTGAAAAATTTACTTATTTTGTAATAGACTTAATATTGTTTTCTAACTAATTTTAAAAACTCAGCAAACTGAGGACAGTTTAAGGTAAGTTAGATAAAGTTTTTTGTTCTTAAAAATAGTTTTTGACTCAAAGAGTGACAAAGTTGAGCTTCACTATTAAATGGCTTACCTTTTTTCACAGAAATACATTTAAATTACATACTTATTTTATAAAATAACTCAAAATGAGTTATGTTAGTCAAAAAGATCTCAAGGAACCAAACAACGATGATCTACACATATATTTGCGTGATTTTCATTTGGAAGAACTGGAGAAGAAAAACCAACAGATCCAGAAGATAAAAGAAAATTTTGACACAGAAAAAAAACTCTAGTAAAAAAGGTTGTTAGTATTTTGAGTAGCAATAATGTAGACTTATCTCGCGCTGGTTACTCACTCAGAAACTCTAAGTTTACTTTTGAACACTTAGACGAAGATGAGGAAGATTATGAGCTTCTAAAAGAAGCAATAAAAGATGAATGTACAAAAGATACAGATGAACAAAAGATAGTCAGGGTTGTGGCAGCTAAAAAGCGTAAAGTAGAAGACAGTAAGACAAACTCCTCAAATTTGCTTTTGCTTCATGGAACCAGTGCCAAAAATGTGATGGGAATGTTGAAGGAAGACTTTATACCGTCCAAAAAGGGCAAGTACGGATGTGGTGTATATCATACGGACGATCATAAGTATGCTTCTATATACAGCAAGTCTTATAAATTCGAAAACTCGTGCATTAAAAAAGTCAGGTACATGTTTGTTAATAAAGTGAAACAAACTGCTGCGCCAAAAACACCAAGGAAGTTTTACGGTACAAAAATCTATGATGAGTATCTCACTAAAAAACCTGTGTTGCAAGTTTTCAATGAACAAACAGGCAATTTAGTAGCAATTGATAAGAAAGCACAATACAAAGCAGACAAAGCCAACAACAAGTTAATTGGAGGCACATTTAACGTAGCAACTCATAAAACAAATATTTTTCTGGCTCATCACAAGCTAGTAGAGCCAGCTTACCTTATTGAAATAAAAAGTGAAACATACCTTCAAGAATTTGTCTCTGACGCTCTTTACGAAACTCTGGAGGTTAAACGATTCACTACATCAAAAACTACGAATGCAGTCAATAAATGCACCATAGAATCTCTAAAAGAATATATAGAAAAAGAACTTGTTGCAAACCACGATGCGGAGTTGAAGTTTATACAAGATAAGTTTGACTATAAGATGAAAAGCACTTTAGATCAACTTACTTTTAAACTAACTCACTTAAATGATATAAAAGGAGACAAAAGAAGTAGATTTACAATAAATGAGCTTACTAAAAAAGACAAAGACTATCAGTTTGTGTTGAGTTTAATTTTGTACCTGAAGTCTTTCACATGTACAAAATTGATTCCAAGACCAACAAAAATGAAGTCAATGACAGGAGGTTATTTGCACATGGGGTTAAGTCTGACAAGATTAAAAACATTTTAAAATACGGATACGATAGTAAGACGTGGAGTTCAATCTGTATGGATGAATGTTTTGTCTGCAACAAAGCTCCTTGCGCACAATACTCCACCACATGCTTTTTTTTAGAGGCTGAAAAAAGCAACATGAGATATTTGAAAAAGAAGAAAGCTACAAAGAATCAGAATGAAGTGATTAAAAAGAGTAAAAATCCCTTAAATAAAAATTTGGCCTACCTATTTTTAGTTGCCGAAAAGGATAAGGGCAGTAGTAAACCGAAGAAAGTTTTAACTGACAGCAGAGGTTGCTATGTTAAGGATGGCACTCTGACACCTGACCTTGAAAGCTTCGTGCTTGAGGGAAAACCTGTTGTAAAAACAACTCCGGCCTACCTGCTTGTTATAGATTGCTCTAAAATTCATTGTGATTTGGTTTTGGATTGCTAAATTTACGTTCATAACGTATAAGTGACACATTTTGAAAAATAATGTTATGACCTTCTTCTTAGTATTAACAGCTGTTTTGATTCAGCTCAAAAAATATAAATATAACATTTTTGCCTTTATATACTGTTTGATAGAAATTTTATTAGTTATAATAGTTGAAGTTAAAAACCAAAGGCAAAACTATTATTGATGTAAATTAAAATATATGACTGTTGTACGTTCTTGTATTAATAAAATTTTAGTTTATATGTATATGTTTTGCTTTAAAGTTTACACATTAAATTTAACGAACTTGATTTTATAAGTTATCAAAATGAACTGGCAGCCTAGTTGTTATTAAAATAATACTAAGCTTTATACATAGTAATGTAGATTTATGTTTTTAATATTTTTGCAAAGTTTTCCTCTTAAAAATAAAGAGTTTAGATTCGTTTCAAAATTTAAATAAAATTGTTTAAGTTGTAGTTAATTAACGAAATCTTCAGAACTTACGTATTTTTAATGATAATACCAAAAGTTAAACAAAAAAAATTGAAGAAAATTTTAATAAGATTATTTTCGTGAAAACAATTATATACATAACAACTTAAAAGAACAAAGAATTATTAAAATTGATATAAAAAAATAAAACTATAATTAATTTTGACTATAAGACAAACTAAAAGATATATTTTAATAGAGTTAATTTTTATTTGAAATAGTAAAATTGTATGTATTCTAAACTATAAATGTTTAATGTACTAGTCCTGATATTACGGAATTTCTACTATTTATTCACATTTCGAATAATTAATATGCATAAATTTTACGCTTGTTGTCGAGCAAACTCATTTAAATATCCAAAACCCAATCAATTCTTTCAAATAAAAAATGCCGGAAGAAAACTAAGTTTGTTTAAAATTGAGTTACATTTTTTTTACTTTAAGCACTCAAATTTAGAGAAGTCTTAAAAATAAAAATCTATAAAGTGTATTTCAAAGTCAGTCTGAGATTTTTTTATATATCTTCATCCCTAACCCATTTTACCAAAATATATTAAAATTAAATTATAAAATAAAGTTATAAAAAAAAGCTTAATTTTTTGCTGACTGTGTAATTTTTCAGCTCTGACCTTTAAGTGTAGTAGCTAAAAAGTCTTGAAGGTTCAAGTGCAATTATGCCATTCTGCCGAATGTTAAGTGACCACGTTAAAATTCAAATTCCGACAATTCGAATACTTAAAACAATATTTAAAGGCCTACAACTCAAAATTAAATATACTTATGAAAAACTTATAGGGTATTGAATAAATTAGAAAGGTTTGTAGATATGATTATTAACAACAAACACTTTTTTTATTTTTGCAAAAAATACACATAAAATAAGAATTTAGTTATAACCAATGATTACATATTTATTGGCTTTTTAAGAAAGTATAATTTTAATATTCGTCTGCCCGTGTCAAGTTATTGTAAACATTGTAAACGGTTACTCGTACTTTTTTTAAATTATTTTATGCACACTACACAACTGAAGTATATGGAAATGCTTGAATATTAGTTTTATTTTCTACGTAGTATTAATTATTAGGTGAACTTTTCGTGCGAAAATATGTATATTTATGCAATTGTTTAAAAATATTTTTTTCATGTTTAAAGGGTTACTATCTTTTATAAGCCAAACATCAATACCAGAAGTCAGCAAATTGTGGCCTGTAAAGTATTTTTCAGCTACGAACGGTTTTTTTTAAACAATAAAAAAACGTTACTGTAAAATAAATTAAAATTAAGCTTCTAATTTTACCACTAGTAGTAACTAATTACTATCGCTTTCTTTTAAATGTTTGCTCAGATTTTTGGTTTTTATGATTAATACAGCTATTTTTAAATAACTGCGGCCCGAAGAAGTCTTTATCTAGAAAAGTTAACTGTTACCTATGAATAGCTGACGAGCCCTATATTTTTAAATTTCTTACTTGAACAGCACAAAAACATTAAACATAATAAAACTTTGGCATTAAAAATATTAAATAGCTACACTAATAGTTTAATCAACAAGACGTAAGGTGTATTTGAATAAATAACTTTTTTCTTTTTAAGCATATCATTGTTAAAACTATAATGTATTTCGGTTTTCAGCAGAAAAAATTTAAATAAATAAATATTTGTTAGAGATACTTTTGTAATAAAGTAATATGTTTAGGAAATTAAGTAAATAAAATTTTATAATGAAGTCATTTTAATCTTTTTTCGGACAAAAAAAACTTTGAAATTACTAAAACACAAAGTAAAAATATTATGTTTAAATAAGCAAAAAGGATAATTTCACGTTAAGTATTTTCTACATTAAATGTCAAACCCAAAATTTAAGTTCTGTTTAAAATCTGTTTAAAATATAATCTAGTGGATTTACTAGTTCACACCTTTTTGTTTAATATACGAAAGAACTCAAAGTAAGTATGTTTCTTAAATTTTCTAATAATATTTTTTAAAAACTAGCATGAGTAAAACAAAAGTACTGCATTTGAATAAAAACATTCTTTTTATTTAAAAAAAACAAAAAACTTCAAAAAAGTTTTATATTTGTATTTATAAAAAAGCATTAATTTAAAATGGTACATTAAAGACAGCTTTATATTCTGCCTTATTAAAGTCACTAACCTTTAAAACCTCCAAAATTATTCTTTTCAAAAAAAATTAACCAAAGTAAAAAACATTTAAAAAAATAACATAACATTAATTGTATTACTTTAACAAAAAGCAAAAAGTAAAAAGCACGTTTAGTAGTTTGTTTATATCGTTTGTAAATATCTTTATTTTTTTTCTTAAAAATATGTGTTTTATATATTACAGAAAAACTTGCTTTTTTATACAAAAAGAAAAAAGTAAACAACGAGTTTATAAATCAATATAAAATAAAATTGATTAAAAGTGAAAAACAGTTTAAGTCTATAACAAAAACATACTTACTACCAACATAGCTATACCTTAAGCTTTTATAGACAGCCGTGATTAATATCTTTAAACTTTTTACAATTTAGGCAAAAATAATGACTGTTTTTAAACAAATTATTGATACAAAATTAGTTTTTCTTAAACATCAATAGCTTTTATTTTATATTATTTTCATTTATTTATGAAAATGTGGTTTACAACTACCAAATACTTAAGTAAAACTAGATTTTTAAAGAAATAAGAAAGTAAAACTTGAACAAATAATAGAAACGTACAAAAATTATTTTGTGAGTGCAGTAAAATAATACACAGCATGTGTGTTTTAAGTTTAAAAATGTACTTTTTATCTACCATGTGTCACTTAATATAAAACACTGGTTACTTATAACTCTCAAAATCGCCGCTAAAATTTCAAATATAAAGTAAGTATTCCATTTAGAATTTTCTGGTTGGTTATTTGAAACAGTATCACTCTTCTGATTGGTCAGTACCAGTGAAACATGTAACCTCTCCTCTCTTCCTCCGGCCTCCTCTGCAAATTTTCCCGCCTTTTTTTACGCCAGCTTCTGTGTTGAAATAATAAATGTTTTTGAAATAAAAATAAATGCTTTTGGAATTTCTAGTCTTTCTGACAAAACTTTTAGTTTTGATACAGCATTAGTCAACTAATTAACAACTCAAAATTCAACACCTACACATTTTATTAAATTGTTTTAAAAATTTCTAAAAATGACAAAAGTCACAATCAAACGTTTCGTTTTTATTTTCTAGCTTTATAAATAAGTTATCGTGGAAGAATTTTAATTAAAACTAACAGAATGTTTTACTTTTTTTTATTTTTGAGCTTTTCTCTTTAAATAAAAATTGTCGGATAAACTATATTAAGTTGTCGTAATCTTGAACAAACTACTTTTCTCAAACTCTATTGATCAAGCATTTGTTTTGTTAGTAAGCTGTATTTAGTTTGCAAAAAACAATAATTGTTTTATTTTGTTATTTAAAAAAAAAAAAATTTATATATAATTATAAATGCTAAGGTTGGATGCGCAATGAATAAAATGTTTAGTTCATGAATATAAAGTCGGATATTTTATAGTATTAATAAATAGTTTAAATTATAGAAGCTTGCAAAACTATTTTTGTAAATCAAAACATTTCACTTATAAAAGACTAAGAAACCTTAAACATAAATATTAAATTCTAAAAAATAAATTTAAAACCTCTACTTCTTAATTTGTCGATGATTTTTTTATAAAAAAGCAAAATGCTAGTTATTTATTACAAATAAATTATTTTTCATAATAAAGTACAACTCACCACAATCGAGTGATGACGACAGCAACAAACAAAGTTCCGATTATCGAAGCGACGAAGTACAAATTGTAATTGGAATTATACACCGTTTCTGTGACGTCATTATTGTTCGGTGATGAGTTCCTTGTAATATCTGCTCGTGGTATTTTGTATAAGTTATAAGAAAGTTTCAAATTTTTTTTTTTAATAAGAATAAAGTTTTAAACAATTAAACAATGTTATACAATGCATAAAAGAGTAACAAGCTTAAAAAGTGAAACCTGAATTTCTATTTTGTAGGTTTTGTAGATCATCTTTGTTGGAGTAAGTTTTGACAGTTTCAATGAAAGCCGTCGTTGATGGAAGTTTAAAAAATAATTCAACTTTCTTCAGGTCCATTTTTGAAGTTTGTTTATTACGTTATAAACATAGTAAAGCTTTTAGTCACTGGAGATTTTCACAAAATATTAATTTTAAGTTTCTAAAGTCACTAAAGATAATGTTTCTGTCAATAAAGCACTAGTACATTATTTAAAATAAAAAATTCTAGTGTAAAAACTAATTTCGAAATAGGTGTTTTTTTACGTTGAGTTTTATTCTGAGCTGTTTATTCGATTACATGTTGTTAAAGTAATTAATTTCTACAAAGCCAACAAATTGTTGTAGAAATAACTTAAATATGACAATTTTACAGCTGAAAAGACTACTACCAAGTAAAATAAAATAAAAACTGTTAAGTAAGCTACAGGCAGCAGAATTTGCTGATCACGAAAACGTTTTCATATGTTAAGTATAACCTGTTCCTATTCAAATATGAAGCCATCTGAAGAATATAGAAAAAATCGGCCTCACACACTTTAAAATATTTATACTGTTTACTTTGAATTGGCTGTAGTAATTCAAACCCTAAAATTTTCTGACAATTTTACATCAACTTGGGTTCGTTCTTAAATTAGATTTAAAGACTTTCGTAAGAAATTTTGATTTGAACAAGCACTGTTTTTTACAATGTAATCATTTAAAGGCTTAAAAAGATTGTTGGAGTTTTACCTAGTATGTTGTTTTTTGTCAAACAGATGTCTTTTCTTAAATAATATTTTTGTAATTTTAAATTTGAAACTATTTTTCAATGATACCCAAAAAGAAGTTGTTTGTAATTTAAAAACAAAGTAGTTATAGGAAAAATAAACTTAAATTAGTTGAATAAGTTCTAATAGGATTATTAAAATAACATTCGAATATAACAATTAAGTTTAAGTTTTGTTTTTTCTTACACACAAAAAACATTTTCTGATCGAACATTACTTTTTCAAAAATATATACAACTTATGCATTTATTACTTAAGTATACTAATAGTACTAACTAATGAAATAAGTTTTTTATACAAAAAAAATAGTTAAAACTGACTAAATATTTAGTGTAATTTTGAATTATAAAAAGATATTTATGTTTATAGTTTTTTTCTTAAGATATTGTTTTAGTTTATTCTTAACGCATTACTCATTAAATTTAATTTATTCAGTTTGAAATTTTTTAACAAAAAATAAGATATTTTTGCTTATTAAAGGACATATTTGTTTGTTTTAAGTAGTTATGCCTAGTAATTTAACTTTTTTTTAAAGGCAAATTTTTATTAAAGATACACAATCAATTTTCAGCAAAAAAATGCAAAAAAAAAAGTGAACTTTTCAAAACTTTGCCCGAAAAAAAAATATAAGTAATACTTTCAAGCAACAGCTTTAGCTTCTGTATTGACTAAAACCAGCTTGGCGTATTTGCTCGACACAACTTAATTACTCTGTAATTTATTTTCTCATTTTAACTTGCTTATGCATTATAAATCATTCACAGCTCAATTTTATAACTTCTATCGGGTAATACGTGTTTTCACCGTTAAGTTTCTAGTTATAATTTTATTATATTTATTACCTTTATTTACTTTGTAAATATGATAAAAGTATTAAACTAGTGTTTATATTTTTTGTCTAGAGTGGTAGTACAATTGCCACATACAATTTTTTCGGAGTACAGATAAAATTTTGTCGATTTGAATGTTTTGTGTATCTTACTTTTTTTTCGAATCGTTATTATTTTACAATTCTCTTTTTAAATTTTGAAAGTATAATTTTTGTTTTAAAACATGTACTTATTTTCTAAATATTGTCATTGATTTAAAAAAACAGCTACATTTACAAAATAAAACTCAAAACAAACTAAACTTTTTTGAAAAGTACTTATTACAAGCGTAAAAAGGTACTTTCAAGTAAAGCTAGTTAGAAAATGTACAAAACTTAATTATTTAAGAAAGTGATTTATTAGCGAGGTATCTTAATAATGAACATTGTGATAAAAAGTATATACTACCTGAACTGATCGCACGTTATGTTATAAAGTAATAAATAGGGTTTATAAAAAAATAATTATTCAACCTTTTAAATGCTAATATTACACAAAAAGTTTCTATGTTAGTTGTATGCTTAATTTTGAAGCCTAAAAAAGAAGTTGCTTTAGTGTAAGCTGACAAAATATAAGTATGTGCTACTATAATAATACAGTTATAGCTAGTTATAAATAAACATTTGCTTTAAATCTAAATAGGTAAGTTTATTCGTATTTATTGTCAATCATTTCTATAGTCATAGCATTTTATACATGTTTAAATGAAATACTCGATTTTACATGCTAAATACTAATTTAAGATTTTAATATTTACAAAAAGTTATAATACCAAGTAAACTTAAGCTGAATTGTATTAAACTACAATAAAACAAAACTGGTTATGCTCTAGCTTGGTCAATTTTTTTATGCACTATTTTGCTGCTTTTATAACTTGTTTGATTAAAAATCTGTAAAGAATAAAGTTACTGTTTAGTTGAAACTTTTTTTAAACTTTTTATTTATAAAACTAGGTCTAAAACAAGTTATTAATATTCAATGTTTGGCGGTATATTTGTTTTCCAAAACTTTGCTCCTTTTTCTACTACTTTCTCAAATTTATTTTGTTTTTAGTCATTATCTTGTGTGGTTAAACATTTCATATGATATCTCATTATCTTTCTGATAAAAACTATCTTAAAAATTGAAAAAGGTTTTTAATTTCTTAGTGTTATATCTTTTGTGTACTTGAAAGTGTTTAAAAAGAACATTTACTGTTTTTTATTATATTTTAAGCTATTGAAAAAACTAATATTAATAATTTAACATTTTACAATAAAAGTAGTAAGTTTTAAAAAAATTTATTTACCTAAAACATTTATTTAACTAAAACAGTTTTTTTTGTAATATAAGAAAACAATGATAAAGAACTGTTTCTTAAAAATATTTACTACATAAATATTTTAGTAAACCAATCAATACATCTTTTGAAAATACTGTTTTTCAAAATTTTAATCAAAAATTAGTTGTTTAAAAAACGCAAAACGGATTTGTTTAGTGTGATCAAAATGTTAATACTAATAAAATTCAAAGAAAACTGTATATTTAGCAAATTAACTTTGTATGAATATTATTTTAGTTAATCCATAACATTATTTTCTTTGGAGCAAAAGAATTCTTTTTAAATCGACATGTGTTTACTTTAAAGTTAAGAGTGACCACAATTCAAAAAAATAAAACCATTGTTGTTTAGGAAATTCAAATGTTAAATCGTGGACACTTTTATATTTCGTTAAACACGTTTATTTTAAGAAAGTGCTTTAAATTGTCTAAATTTATTTCTTAATGTATAGTTACTTATGTTTTAAAAACTTTTATTAATCAGCAAATGGTAAAACTTTAACAACTTAAATTTTATTGAAAATGTTTAGAAATGTCTAGATCAAAGTGTATATATACTAAATATATTTACCTTTATTTGATTACTTATAGAATATAATCTAAGTGAACAAACATGATATACACTTAAATTTTATTAACGTTACTTTCTTATAGTCTTTTTTTTCATAATAGACAAAAAGTTCAATCGATTATTACATATATGCTTCGTTTGTATTTAGAAAATATAAATCAGTTTGTGTCAAGTATTAATAATTATACACTAAGTTTGTTATATAACAAGAAAAAAATAATATCAACTAGCTGATTTTTACAGCCTTTGATAATTGTAAATATGTTGTTTACTAACAAACACATTTAAAAAATAATAACATTTATACAGTACAAGAAACTTTTTTTTAATAACCTTGTGCACTTAACTTTTTATTAGTCACAATTTTGCAGCGTTTTTAAAGTTTTAATTGTGTAACAAAGTAGTTTTAAGGCTACTTTTTATGTTAAATCTCTATATGAATTATAAAAAGGTTCAAACATGTGAAAAATTTTGTTGTTTTTCTATAATAAAAATTACAAAGTGATATAATACAACCTAAAGCAAGGCCTAGGTTGCCCTTTAAAAGTAACTGACTACATTTATTGTAAATTATCTAAATCTAAGCATTGTTTTATAATAAAACAGTATGTTATTTGCAAAGAAAATAAGAACTCAAATCGATTTCTGGCTATATTTTTTAGAATGCAATACACAAGGCAAGATCAAAGAATTTACCGTCACAAATGAGTTCAATGAGACAAGCTCCACTTACATCCTGAAAGCTAGTTTTATGAACATTAAGCAACAAAAAATACGCATACAAGTCAGCTTATTGGGAAGTAAAATATTCCGGTAAAGTGTTAACAGTTCTGACGGCGGACTTTGATTGGTCCAGTACATTTAAACAGGGGCTGTATTCAGTGAAAACAGCTTGTATCGATCACGCTGCTTTTGCGTTTTGTGGTACTTTTTTTGTATATAAAAGAAGACGCAATAAAAAGTCATAACAAAGAAAACTTCGAAGTGAAGTTGCTTTTTTCTGGTGAACAGTGGTGTGAAATAAAAAATATAGAAACAAAAGGCTTGTTGTAATTAGTGAGAAGAATCTATTAAAGTTTATTATTTGTTATATTTCTAAAATAAACTTTCAGTAAAATTTATCAATCAGTGTAATTATCTGGTAAATATTTGTATTTCTTTTTTTTAATTTATGTGTTTTGTTTTATTAGTGCACTGTAAAGCTTAAAATATGCTTTATCAACAACTATTTTTTTCATTTTTAATAAAATTAAAAAGAATGATTTAAAAAATCTATAGATAAAGAACACCTTGAGGTAGAAAATTCTTCAGCAAAAAAGGGACAAACTAAACTTTAGAATAGAATTAAAAGCGAATATTCTAAAGTATTGTATAAATAAATAAATCAGTTTTCTTATAAGTTGTTTTTATTTTCGTTGCAAAATAATTCGAGGTGAAAAACATAAAACGTTGAAAAAGTTTGACCCTTATTCAGGTGAAATATATCAATTATGTTATATTGGGGTTTTCGTTTATTAATTTGTATTTTAATTTAATTTTTTAGATACTTTAAGTAATCACATGTTAGCACAGTGTATATTTCTAAAAATTCTCAGCAGTAGGATTTACGTTAATTGAAACAAAAATTTAAGTCATACCATCAAAATTTTTCTACTTGGTTCTTTCTACCAAGTCTACTGTTGACGCTTACTTTATGTTTAAAACTACAAATTAGAATTTTTAAAGTAGGTGATTTGCGCATTTGTTAAATCTACTTCATACATAACAATTCAAAGAAGAAAATCCGCTATATTCGTTGTTTTTAAAACACCATGCTTTTTTTTGTTTTAATGTTAAAAGTATTAAGTTTTGTAAATACCCTACAACCAAACGATAAAAGAATAAAAAAAAAAAACGAAAATCTTACTAAAAATTGGAAAACTTGAGTCATTTTACTAAACTTAACAATTCAAAATCACAAAAACTTTTTTGTTTTTAATTCTAAATGAATATTTTTTACAGAAATTAATCGCTAAATGATAAAGCTTTTTTTTTTGATCTCGGGTTTTTTGTGTCGGTGCTAGAAACAATTGAACCAGTTAGACATTTTGGCTTTTTTTGTCCCATCATATATCGAAAAATGCATTTTATTTATTATTACAATTATTTCAATATTTGCAGGGTATTAACTTTAGTAGTTATTGGTTTTTTATCATGAACTTAATTATTATTCACTCTTTAATAAAAAAAAATTGTTAAACCTATTAAAATAAAAAGAAAAAAAGTTTGTTTAAATTTTCCTTTAAAAGCGGTAAGAGAACTCAGAAGTCACAAACCTAATTAAGCCTAATTAATTGTTGTATCAAATAATCAAATTAATTTCAAGTACTTAATGAATTTTATAGATTTTTACATAAAGCTAGTCAAGAATACAAGCTTTTAGTTGTTAACGATAAACTGCATTTAAATGTTTGAAATAGAAATCAATAAAAAGTTAAACACAACTAAAAGTTGTTAACCTTATGTAAATAACATTTCATTATCAAAAAACAAATTACTGTTATAAAAATTCATTTTTTTAATATTCTCTTCATTGGTTACCTTTAAAAGCTGAAACATACTTTTCTTTGATAATTATTATTGAAATTAAACGACAAAAGTAACGCTCAAACTATTTATCCTAGGACATAAATTAAACAAAAAAAATTAAATCGTTGCGGTGTACAAATCGATAAAAGAGAGGTTTTTCCATGCACCCAGGTTTTTAGATCTATTTTTCTCGAGCTCCCTTTGTTTGTTCTTCAGTAAGTCATTTAGTTTAATTTTGTTCTAATGCAGAAATTTTATTTCAATATACAAACAATACTATCGGCGATTTTCTTCGTCTGTTATCAATTCTTCAGTACACTGTTCTATAGCACTATCTTTGAAAATTTTATTAATCACATGACTTTTAATTTTTTTTTGTTTTGTCTTTATCCAAAATAGTTATTATCTACTATTATTATTTTCAGTAAGTAAATATTTTGTAAAATTTCGCTTATCACTCATAAACAAAGCTTTTGCATTTTGAAAGTTTCTGTATAATGAACAATGATCGGTTGAAATTCATAATTTTATGTATTTAAAAACGATTAGGATAAACATTTTTCATACTTTAATTTAAACCTAACTGTTATAGAATTTGAATAATTAAGAAACAAAACTTACTAATATTATCAATAATATGCCAAAACTGAATTTATATTTTTGCTTCAAAGTAAAGTTTTTGAGCAGTTCTAAAATCTACAATTTGTTTTTTTATTTTTTAATGAGCTAATAAGTTTAGTAAAAACTTTAATGTCAGTTACATCCACTTTTTGGCTGATCTAAGTAAAACGATTTTGTTCATTAGACTTCAAATAATCTATTTAAAATGATTTTTTACCCACTCCTTTATCTTAAAGTTCTTAACTTACTTTTGTTCAAACAGTTTTATCCAATCGTTAATAAGAACAGATAATGGTGATAGGTGTTTTAAACTATATTTCTTATTCTGTATAATAAAATTCTTCATCAATAGGATTAAATTTTTTTTTTGCTAATTTTATTTTTAAACACAATTCTTTTTTTAACTTTTATTTCCACGACAACTTCAAATATCTTCGATCACTTTTGTAGGTGCTTACAACTTACAAAGCATCTAGGAATTTTAACAATAACAACATAAAATATTCAATTGGATGGAAAGTAGTAAAATCATTGGAAATAAAAATAAAAATTTGTTAATGCATTATAATATACACATTTTCAGTTTTAAATTTTTATCGTTTTTTATAAAAATTAGATTATTATTAGTTTATATTTTCATGGTTGCATCTTAACTAAAATTTTCTGATTTTTCTGTTTTAAATTAAATTTAGCATTCCAAAAACAACCCATCTAATATTCTTTCCAAAACAAAAATTTTTCATAAAAAGCCATTTTATTTTCCATAACAACATAACCAACTTAAGCATATCAAAAATTTTTAGAACTCAAAGTATGTTTTTTAATATTTACTCCTATTACTTTTTTTAACAATAATACTTTATAATTTTCATGTATTAATTTCCGTTCAAAGTTTCATGTCTAATTAAGTTCCAACTCTATAACTTTTAACTTTATAATGTTTTGTTTTTTTGAATTCGTTTAATTTCAATTCCCTACTATATACTATAGTGTAATTGTTTGTCTTAACCTGTTTACAGTTTATTGTTTAATTAAACTTTTAAAGGTTTTGTAGCATTAATAATTTTTTAATATTTTTAATTCTCAACATATAACTCAAATTTTATATATTTTATATTATTTGCAAGTACTACTAGTATTTTAGACAGATTTACAATTTTAAATTCCGCTTTGCGGTGAAACAAAGTAATTGTGTTTCTTAAAATAATAAAATTTTAATTTTCAATTTACTTCTTGGATAGATCTATTCTGTAAAGTTTGTTTTTAACTCAATAGTTAAATCATTTTAATTGCCTAAATAAGCCTTAAGGTAAAAAATATGTATAAAAATTGTTTTGTATGTTCAATTTTAAAATTTTACAAAACTTTTTGATTGTTACGTAGTTAATTAATTTGAAAAAAAACAAAATTTACTTTTTCCAAGATTATCATAAGAGACATGGGTTGGAAATACAAACTGAGTTGCTTATTTCTGTTAATATTTCTAAGCTGTGTTCACTCGCAAGTCAAGAACGGGCGCGACGCGCGAGAAGGAGAAATTCCCTACCAAGTGTCCATAAATTATCTGGAAGGCGAGGACTTCGACGATGACCCGGAATTTGTCAACGTCTTCGAAGAGAAAGACCACCTGTGCGGCGGCTTCTTGCTGAACAAGCGCTGGGTGATAAGCGCGGGGCACTGCTTATTTGACGCGGAAAAAAAAATTGACGTGCTTGAAGTGCACGCGGGAAGCTTGGACAAGAAGGGAGGTCAATCCGCCACTTCGAGAGACTTCTACCCGCACCAGAGTTACCGCGAAAACCACCAAAACTGGGCGGAAACGAGGCACGACGTAGGCTTGCTGCACCTAGAAGACGAAATACGCTACGGCAACGGGGTTTGGCCGGCCGTTCTCTCTCACTTTTCAAACGACCCGGAGGAAAATTGGAACTGCCGAGTATCGGGATGGGGAACGTGGCGTCAAACGTATGATGAAATTAACGGAAAAACGTATGATGAGTTGCCGGAAATTTTGCAGGTCGGCGAAGATATGTCAGTCGTTAACGACGACTACTGCGATGTGTACAACGGTCTTAACTATAAAAACTACGAACACATGTTCTGCTTCGCCGACACGCGCCAACACGAAAATCTTCGCCAATATCAAAGCTCTTGTAAAGGTGACTCGGGAGGTCCAGTGGTTTGCAGGGAATCACAGCAAGCTCAGTTCGGTTTTGTCGTGCACGGAGTTATTTCTTGTGGTGGGGATTTTGAGACGACGGGTAGCGTTGCTTTTCCGTGCATGGCAACGAAGCCATCCGCTCACATTGAATGGATCGATGAGAAAGTGCGATCAAAGACGCCCAACTTGATTTTGAAGCAGCAAGGGTCGGACGCCAGAAGAGAAGACGCTCCCTACCACGTTTCAATTTCAGCGCAGTATAGAAACACGGGAGCATATAAAATAGTCTGTCAAGGCGCTATTCTGAGCAAAAGATGGATTCTAACTGCAGCAAGTTGTGTAGATATCATTGATCAGTTGCAGCATAATGAAAATCCGGTAAGCTTAATGGTCGAAGCTGGCTTACATGAAGGAGACAGCACACAAACAGAATTCACAAACACGTGGTTTCAACATAAAGATTACAAAGTTGACGACAAGTATGATAAACACAACGTTGCGTTGATATTCCTTAAAAATGACCTTAACTTTGAAACTGATTTTGTTAAGCCGATAAAGATTATTACGCAAAACAATGCAACCGACTGCAAAGTATTTGGATGGGAATATAATTACGAAACTAACCCTAATGCTTATGAAAATCCATTGCAAGTAAGGCAAGTAGAAATCTTAGATAACAAAAGATGCAGCTCTCCGATGTTAAAACCAATAGCTTTGCAGTTGTTTTATCGTCATCAGGTTTGCACCCAACAGGAGCGTGGCAGACCACCATTAGTGTTGAGGCGGGAACAGCTTTGATTTGCGAGCAAGGTGAAGATTACGGAGTTTTCGGAGTCGCGTCTTTCGGTGGGTACTGGGAACGTGTTGGAGGTGGTGCAGGACCAAAAGTTTTCACGAGAATGGTAGAGAATCTGCATTGGATAATAAGCAAGCAAATAGAGATTGAATAACGTTAAAGATACAATACTTTTAATGTTGGATGTGTATTGATTAAATGCAGAAACTATTTTATGTACAAATATGTTTTAGTAAAGTATTTGAACTGTATAAAAATTATTTAGTTATTGCCTACAAGATTAATTTCACGAAAAAAAAAATAAATTAAAGTTTAGATGCACTTAAAAACATAAAAACGATGTCAAGATTTTTTAACTACTTACAAAGTATTATTTCACTAAAATTTGATATTGATAAGAGTCTTATTAATACAAAATAGATTTAGAAGAAATCTTGATATTTTTTAGCGCTACCATTTTTTAATTATGAAAACATTTATAACTATTATAGATTCAAAACTAAAAAAAAAATACTTGCAGACCGTTTAATTAAATTATAGAACAAAAACGTAAATTATTGTTTATCATACATTTTATAAATTTTAAATTTTTTACGTTCTACAAGCTGTAAAAAAATTCGAAAAAATACGCTTAAAAAAATAGATGCTTACGATAAGATAATTATGGATATGTCTAAAAAATATTTTTTCTTTTATTCTTTCAGCATCATAAAAACCATTTTACTAAACCTTTGATTTATTATTGCAAAAAAAAATATTGAGGTTGTTATTTTACTTAATTTCATTTGTTTGGTTTTTAGTTTCGAGTTTTGTTAATTGTCAAAAAAAAGTTAAATCAAAACATTGGCGTTTATTAAACCAGGATCAGTTATAAGAAGAACCTCAAAATAAAAACAAACAATGGTCTAAATGTATAATCAATGATAGCAGTTGTTAAAAAAATTAGTCTCCTTAAATATTTTAGATATAAAAATTTCAAAACGAGTTTTATACTGACAATTAAAATATTAAACAAAAACTTAGTGATAAAATAATTTATTAAAGGAAACATTATAGAGTTAACAACCAAAAGCGTCAATTTTTTTATATCTAATTATTAAGTACACATCGTTCAGACCAGTGTTAAAGTTAGCTCTAAGTAAATAATTCAATTATCAAACTAAACTAAAATACACAACAGTGTTCAAATTTTGTGAGTTTCTTTTCTTTTAGTAAATTTAATCTACTTAAACTACATGATAAAAAGTTAGTAGATTACTTAATTTTAATTCTAGAATGCTTTAGATTTTAAAACTAAACTCAAACCTTACATAATTTAAAGCCGCACATCAACATGATACGAGTTAACTTAAAGTATTTATAATATTTCAACGAGCCAAGTAAATTAAACAATATAAAACTGTACAATGTTTGATTAAAAAAAGTAAAAGCTAGGACTTTAATAGTTTTTATTGAGTCAATTTTCCAACATTTAATTTTAAATTTAACATGAAAAATTATTATTTTTCAAATCATATTTTCTTTCACACAAGCAAAGCAACTTTAAATAAAATTAATAGTAAAAGTAATAATTATAATTCGTATAACAATTAATAATTATAAAACTTAAAACAAATTTATGTTAACGATGTATTTTTTTTATAACAATTGTCACTTAAGCTAACGCCAACTTATTACCAACTTTAAGTGTTAAATATAACTTTGGTTTAATTTTTTAGTCACTGAAATGGTCATAGCCTGCTTAACCCCCTATTCAGGCAACTTTGTTAATGAAAGTAGTATATTGGAAATGTATTTTATTGTATACTTGCGTAAATATTTTAATTGCAAATACCATGTTACTAAATGACTAAGGTTTTGTATGGTATAAAACAACTGACCAAAATGAAATAAAAACTCGGTAACTTAGTTTCTGTAAAAGAGCTATACAATACACTAGTCAAACTTCATAAATAAAAGTTATTTTCTATCAGTTTATAGATGGCAAAAATAAGCTCAAAAATTATTCCAAGAACTTGGTTTTAAAAAAACCATTCGAATATCCAGTCATACACCAACGTCACAGTTAAACAGTTTGTACATAACTCTTTATTAAGTCTCTACGTTTATATGATTAATTGTTTGTTAGATATTTAAAAAAAGAGTTTAAATGCATAATCAAAACATTTAAAGAAAAATTAGAGATATCCCTTAAAAAAAGGCATTTGTTAAGATTAAAAAGACATTCATTAATAAGTATTCTAAAATACAATTATTGGTCTTCCCCTTAAACTGAAGCCTAGATGTGTTACATTAGTATTTTAGTATATAATGTAATGTCAATTTAGATGTAATGTTGTATAATTATTTTTTTATGTTACTCTTACTAGAAATTAAAATTTCTTAAGTTTGGTTGTTTAATACATTCGTGTTAACTGTGCTCTTAATTATAACTTAGTTTGGGAAATTATGTTAAAAATATAATACATTTTGACTTAAAAAAAAACTTATTATTACACTTCGGACCTTATAAAAAAATATTATATAAAAGTATGTTAAAATCATTTTTAGGTAATTAAAAAAAAAAATTTTTCAATTTTTATTAATTGACATATGAATAATGATGGAATTGTAGTTGTAAGCATGGAAATAAATAAAACCTTTCCGTTTTATTTTTCAATTTTAAAACTAATTTACAGTACAACCAATGATGCTATAAAAGCAAAGTCGATAATACTACATATTATAAAAGTTTAATTAGTTTATTATTAACTTAGTTCAGTATAACTTTAATTATATATATATTTTTAAATTTTATCAGTTGTGTATTTCAATTTTTACACGTTTAAGAGTGCCACTTTTACACATTCAAATAATTTAACATGGTTGACACATTTATCAGGGTGTAATTTTCCACTCAAGTTTTCCATTTTTCAATTGATATTTTTGCATCGATTTCACTTTTTTACGATATCCCAAAGTTTTATTCAAAAAAACTAACTTAATTGTTTAGTTTAATACTTTGATACTTTAGCCCAACAGAAAACCTTTATTTCTAACCTTTGTATTTTACTCTATAGTCTTAAAATCTTATATTCTTACATAAAATTTGCACTTATGGGTATGTTTCATAACCAAAAACCTAAATTATAGTTCAAAATATTTTCCTTACATGAAATTATATTATCTCACCACTAAATTTGTTTCAATATTTTTTGATGAGTAGTGTGTTAAAAAGTAAACATGGTCTCAAACCGCAGCCTGATAGCGATTTTCTTAATAAATTTTTATAATACTCTGCGTAAAAGATTTGAGTTGTAAAACTGTCACGTCTAGTTTAAAATTTTTTCTCCATAAAAGTTAAGATAAAGTTATTTTTTATTTACAAAATCAAAGCGGTAAAGATTTATTTTTGTACTAAACGCTACTCGTTGTTTATAAAAGGCTAGTAATCTTAAAAATCATTATTCTTATTAAATATTATAAACAGTTTTTAGTATTCTACTATTTCTTAATATAAAACTGATCATTTTCATAATTCATAGTAACGAGTATAAAAGTAGTTAGTTTAGTTTAGCATTAAACACAAAAAATTTATAACTTTTAAGAAAAAATTTAATATCTTAAAAAACGATTTAAAAAAAGTGTAACAAGTTATATTCAACTAACTATTCACTTAAAAGCATTAACCCAATTTATGGTAGCAAAAGTGAGAGAAAGATTTTAAGCTTGTATTACATAATTGTAAAACTTTATTTTCTAGCAATAAACTATTTAAGAAATAAGACTGAGTTTTTAAACAATGTTATTCATTTCTTCATAACAAGCATCACCCCCTTTTGACTTCTGTTAGTGAACTGGTTGTTTCTGGTGCACATAAAATGGTAGGTTCCCGCATTCAGGGACACAACCAACCCTGAAAACGAAGGGGTGGCATTTTGAAGGAGCGAACCAACCTCTGCTCCCGTTTCGACAGACTTTTCGTCACAGTCAGCTGCTTTTTTGCAACTGTTGAAAATCAAATTTTTGTTTAAGGTTATGTCACTGATTATACTTTATGCAATTAAATCAAATTTTGCTCTACTTTTATGATAAAAATAATGTCATATGCTGTTTACAGTATTAATAGCGAGTAGTTTCGTTTTTAGTTGAAAACTAAACGAAATTTAACGCGACTCACTGATAATGTCCTGAAGAAGCGAGCTGGATCGCGATGCTTTCTGCATCCTCCTCATCGTAACTACTCCAATAAACTTTCATATCTGATAAAAACAGCAGTAAAAGTTTAATAACAACAATAAAAAAAACAGATACTAGTTTCATGAGTTGAATTAAACACATAGTGGATTTCTTATAGATTAAGAACTCGTAAAATTAAGAGCAGTAGCATTTAAGTAACGTTTTATTTTGAAGGCAACTTAAAATAAATTTAGCACTTTTAGTAAAGTCAGAAGATTCGTAGGGTATCGGGAAGTTTTCGTTAGGGGCGAGTATTTGCACCATGTTGTGTCGGTCGGTACCGGCTGTCCCCTGACCAGCACTCCCCCCTTTTCCATCGCTACCGTTGTCATCTGTTCAAAAAATTTGTGGTTTAAAAGTTAGAACTTGTGTAATGGCGTCATATACTTTTAATTATCTGAGCGCTACAATTGTCATTTTTCAGCAGCAAACTGCCTTTCTAAATAAAGATTATTTTGAATCAGATGAAAACTGATCTACAAAAAAGCTTTAAAAAAACAGGTTATATTTAAGTTTAGTTTA
Organism: Thalia democratica; assembly: GCF_965202585.1. Taxonomy (NCBI): domain Eukaryota; kingdom Metazoa; phylum Chordata; class Thaliacea; order Salpida; family Salpidae; genus Thalia; species Thalia democratica. Next base: position 19,459,370 of record NC_139169.1, read on the forward strand.
ACTTCTCGGAAATCTTTTTCTACAGACTACACAAATTTCTGTAGCACTATGAGTTGCAACAAATTTTAACGATGGTTTAACAAACAAATATAAAACTTAAGGTACTTTACAAACGTAAACATAAACAAAAAGATCAATAACATAATCAATTTATATTTTAAAACTTGTGTAATGGCGTCATATATTTAACAAACATATATAAAACTCGAGGTACTTCACAAATGCTCGTAAACAACAAGATGCTGCGAACTTACTGTTGTCGTGAGTGTTGGAACCTGTCCACTGTATGTGGATCAAGTCGTCAGTCGAGTAAGTCCTCCTCGTCGGGGTGAAGTCGTACTCAACTCCGGGAAAAGTCTGCACCCCGTTTCCCCTCTTCCCTCGCACGTTCACGTTTTTTATCACTTTGTCGTCTGGAATTCCTGAAATAGAATCACTTTAATCAAATACTGTTCAGTTTAGCTGTTTTTCAAGTATAATAAAAAGTGATTTTTAATAACCACTCAGTTAATAAATCTGTACGTTTATTTGTTCCTTAAATTATATTTACGACTGCAAGAGTGAAATATTGTTGTTTTACTATCGAGAAGCTAAGAGCTTAATATTAGTTTATACGTTTAAGTTTAACAATGATTTAATTATTTGATTTTAGTGTACTACTTTCTATTTTTGTATACAACTTTGCACTCAAAGTATGTTAAATAAATCAACAAAAAACAACAGCATTGTTTTGAAATTTCACCGCTTGTTCGCTTTCTGATGATGAAGACGTGGCTCCTGTCCTGAAACGTCCTGCCGGTCTGCTGCGTGTTGAGGGCAATTTGCAATTCCACTCCCTCCCCCACGTCAACCTTCTTGTTGTTCTCTATGACGTCGTCGTTGTCGTTGTCGCTGTCGAAATTATTACATTTGTTCAACAAACTTTTTGATTTTATAAAGTATTTTACTTTTTTATTGATTTAAATTTCCTGTTTTTTAGAAATATTTATTCAAGTGTGTTTTATTTGAAACTTTTTGTTGTTGACATCGTTACTTATAAAGTTTTTGTTTAGGCAAGGATTGATATTTTAAAATAAAATGCTAAAAGGATGTTTTGATAAACTAACCTTGCATCAGTATTCCACGAGTTATAATCATCAGTTGATATGTTGTACCTGTTATTTAGTTTTTGTAATATTAATTATATATTGATAATATCTTACTTTTCAAATTATGTTTTCCATTAAATGTTTTATATAATATTAACTTTGTTAACTTAATTGTTGTGTGTTCGTACTTAAAAATGTAACATTGATATAATAAACAATTATGTTTTCCGATATAAACGTTAAATAAAAATCAAAAAGTTTTTACCGAACTCAGAAACATATATTTTTGAAATTAAGAATTAAGTTATTCTCTAATTTTTTTTAGATATTTTATATATTGCTTTTTTCTGACATAAACTGTATTTTTAACCGTTAAATAAATACAGTTTAAAGTATTTAAAACAACAACGTTCAATTAAACTCTACGTGTTACTTCGCTATCAAAATACTGTGAAATGAAATCAGAAGTTAATTCAGTTTAAACCTGGTTCTGAAGACGCATCTTTGATCTTTTTCAGTCATGAAATGAGGAAGCTTCCACACGTAACGGAGCTCCCCTCCCCCTCCCAACCTGTCTGTGTCCCCAAGGTGGTTCACCCGCGAAAAATCCGAAACCTTTGAAATGTTTCAATTTCATTTTTTAAATTTTGAAATGTTGAAGTTCAATTTTAATCGATTAATAGTATTACTAAACATCAAAAAGAATAAAAACGTATTATCTAGTTATCGTATACTTTTGTATCAAGTATGTTTTAATTAAAACAGTTTTAAAAAAAGAAAAATTTGAACAGTATTTCTTGTTAGATGAAACAACTTTAACTTACAACCTTTAATTGAGAAAAATTATGTTTTGTTTATCACGTTTGCTTTTGTGAAAACTGTTAGCAGGAAATTCGCTCACGTTTATTCGAGGAAGTAATTTAAATATAGCTTGCTACGTCATAATAAACTACCTCGCATTCAATAGGCGGTGGTGAAATGAAACATTGCTCTTCGATTTCTTCATACTTGTCAATTTTTTCCGATATTAGCGGCCTTCCCCATTTGTAAACAATTCCAATTGACTTCAATTTCTCGTTGTTGTTTGCTAAGCACTAAAAAAAAGATTTCTATTGTTGTGCATAAAGTTTCAAATTAATTTTTTACTGTAAAACTTTGTCGCCCTGTATTAAAATAATGAACAAGAAAGTATTTAAATGCTGAAAAGAATAATGAAGTACTTTATTACGTATATAAACCTTATCAAAACTATAAACTGAAAAATTTAAATAATTACACCGAACTAACTAGTGTTACAATAAATATAAATATTTGAAAATTACTGAGTCGGATTTTTTATTAAAAATTTTGAAAAAGACTTACAAAAAAACTAATTTAGTTGAGCACTATTTTTGCAACGAAAATAATTCTCACCGAAATCAAGAAAAAAATAGAAGATTAAAAAGTTCAAATAAGTTATTACAAGACTCGTAAAAATTATTGTATGCGAAAACTTCCACCAATTATTGATACGAACAACTCAAACGTACATCTTGCTCGTTGTCCTCGTCAGAAAGTTCGTTGTAATTGTGAAAATCTCGCCACTCTCCGCCTTTGTCATCACACGAGTCCGGATTGTTCGCTTCAGAGTAATGCCTGTACCCGCCGTCGGGAAACTTCTCCACACACCTCCCGTACGCTCGACTGTTGAAACTGTTCTCCTTGTAGTACCTGTTAAAATTTTGCGATGAAAAGTTATGATCGATAAAAATCGTCGAAAAAATGAAACTGTTTCAGACTACTAAGAGAAAAATGTTTTGATAACAGAATGAAGTTAAACTACATACAGTTTTTTTACGACTAACATGTTTATAAATTTTGTTTAAAAAACTACCTACTTAACAGAACAAGCTGATTTGTTAAACCTTTGCAGGATTTTATATGAGCAAGGCGCTATGACTAACAAAATTTTGAAAATTTTGACGGTTGAGGTATTTAAACTTTATAAAATGTTGCAATTTATAGTTACAAAAGAGACTATAAAATAAAATCAATAAACAAATAGTTTCTGCAAATGTGGTGTTTAATCTACAAATTTAAAGTATACAGTTACTAGTTTCAATTAGATATCATCTTTAGTAGCAGAAACCAAAAAACAAGCCCACAAACACTTAAACATCAACTTACAAGCAAACAACAAAGAACAACAAACCGGCAGAGGTCGTAGTTTGGGGAAAGTACCGCGATGTCCCTCCACGGGGTGGGGTGCCAGTACGGGAAGTAGTCTCTCTCCTCCGCGCACTCGTACCCCCTCCTAGTGCCTCCGGGGTTCTGCCGCGTGTGAACCGCGCTCTCAACGTTGTCAGCGTTCTTCTGGATGTTTCCTCCCTGAACGGCCAGGAACAATCCTGAAATGTGTTTACCTCTAAAAGCATGTTATAGTGTCTACCGCAATTTTTAAACTGTAATACACTTGTGCTAAGAATATTCGTTAGTTGTACGCTAGGTATTAGTAGCTGAAAATGAAATTTTTAGTGTTTTTTGACTTGAACTAAAAAACTTTTACCAACTATAAACTAAACGTATTTTAAACCAATCAGCGCAAACCTTCGTTTCTTTTCCTCCAATTACAATCGTCGTACCACCACCAGGGCTCGTGCAACCCTTTGTTTTGCGCGTTGTCAGCCTTTGCATTGTTCTTGCGGGCTTCCGACTGCGCCTTGGTTGTCTCACCTGCGCCGATTTCCTGGTAACTAGGTGTCGTCGTTTCCTTGCCGTTGCGGAATGTTATCAGATCTTGAGCTAAAAAAATATATTTTTTGTTTTTTAACAGTGCTACAAAATATTTACATTTAAAACTATAGTTTTAAGTAAATAGTTGTATATTGAGATGTATTTCAGAAATAATATTTTTTATTTTAAATAAGTTTGTTTTTGATTTAATATTAAATAAGTGACTCCTAAGCTTCTTTTAAAAAGCCTCGCACAGGAGAATAAATTTATTTAATTTTTAGCTTATGAAAAACTATTATTATTTTGTAAAAAATCTTATTACTGTACTTTAAAGAATAAAACATTATAAAACTGGTCACCAACTAACTAAAAACTTTTTCAACGCAAGATAAATAAAATTATAAACATATTCTATACTAAATATATAGCACATAAACTTTGTTTTTGGACACTGTAGTTTAAAACGACACGCTTTGAAAAACCCTTGTATTAAATTTTTAGTATATTTTAAACACATTTAAAACTAACCTCAAATTTAAAAAAAAAAATATTTTAAAGCATAGAACATTAAAAAAAAAACGGATATTATGAATATTCTTGTAGATCAACTATTAATTCCAAAGCTCCACAATTGTTCAACACAACTCACGGAACAAGTCCTTCCTGACGTTGGAGTTGCCGCTGTCACCGCCCTCATCCTTGTTCTCCTGGCACATGTACTGCAGCACCAGGTTGCAGTTCACCTTCAGCGGTCCGTTTTCGTTGGTGACGTCATGACCGCACCCGTGCTGGTTGGTCCACGTCACTTCCAGCTCGCTCCTCCCCTCAACGCCGCTCTCGAAGTAGCGCTGCGGAAAGTTTTGTTTTCTTGTACTTGAATATTTTGTTTAGCGCTGAAATACTATTCTGTCTACATCGTTTTACGACCGTTTATGACGTTTTCAGGGGTAAAAAACTAAGTTTATTGAAAAATTACCAAAATGAAACCCATAAAAAGATATAATGTTTTTAAATTGATAAAATATTTTTAAAAGTTATGCAGGTATTAAAAATACTTGTAATACAGTTGGTAACTATTAAATAGCCAATAAAACAATTTAAAAAAAATCTCACCATCCGATATTGTTGCTGCTCATTCTGTGAAGCGCCTTGAACAGCGTCTCCTACATTATAACCACCTTTCGCATTGTTCTGTGTTATAGCACTTATTTTTATGAAGCTAAATACTTTTAAAACTGGCAGAAACAAAAGTTTGAAAGAAACGCGAACTTATGATGATACCAAAGCTTTAACTTTTACTTTTGATTTACAACAAAAAATTAATTAAAACTTAACAACTTGAATTAAAACTCAACAACTTGCCTGAGAATCGAAGAGTCGGTTACCGTTTGCTCTATTCGTTGTTTTCTCGTTCAGTCTGTTGCCGGAACCCCTTGGAAAGTGCAACCATATGTCTGGTTTAACTGAATTGAGCAATATCAAAAGAACAAAACAAAACGATTTGTTCATTATTTGTAAAACTACGTGGAAAAAATTATTTGCAGTTTATCATTTAAACACGATTTTCAATTTATAATTTAGTATTTTATGATATTTATTTAAACTAAGGTGCAACTCATTGTATAAATAACGTTTCCTTTTTTTAAAAGCAAAAAACGTAAACTCACAACGTAACTAGTAGTAAAAATAACTGAAAATAGATAGCAACACAAAAAAACCTCTATTACTATAATTTTAAAAATTATAATAGTATTTATTGAAATCTTTAATAAAACAAAACATTATTGTAACAAACTTTCCTTGTTCTGTACTGTGTTCTATTGCATTAATTTCATAAATGTAGATCTTAGTTAGAGCTTAATTATCACTTATATTTTAAATACCAAGTGTTTTACGTCATATGGAAAAGTTAAACATATAAATTATTTTTGTTTAAAATATGAATGTTAAAATCTTTTTAAAATAAAAAAAATTAAAATTAAAACAGGTTCAGTTTGAGTGAATGAACAAAATAAGTACGACTTAAACTAGATATATATCATTTGCTATTGTTTTTTCCAACTAATTGTTCGAATAATAATGTCCTATAAAAAGCACTACTTTCAAGATATTTAGTTAATTAAAAGAGTTGCAACACCAAAAGGTCTTCACAGTATATTAAAAATAAATTTATATTTTAATAATTTTTAAACACAATTAAATATTTACATTGTATTCTAATTTGTCGTGTATGACGTTTCAGCTTCCTTGTTAGCTAATGAACAAAAAACAAGCTTATAAATATCAATTTATCTAAAATATTATACCGCCAAAATATTTTATATTTTAGTTTGATAAAGTTATTAAGAACATTTGGGAACTTACACTATCATGTTATTGTAAACAAATTAAGTGTGTATCAGTTGTACCTGTTGAAAATTTTGAAGTATTTTTGATAAACGATAGTCTAAATCAATACGTCATAATAGTAGATTATTTTAGCTTATAATTTTGATCTATTTTTAATGTCCCATTTAAGCTGTTAACGGTAAAATAAAAGAACTTTTTAAATTTGTTAGAAAATTTCTAATGGTCTAAAAAAACGTAAAACCAAAATTAAATTTAAACACGTGAACTTATGATCAAACATGTTAGATTAACTTCATTATTTTAATAAAGTTCATAGCTATAAACTATAACAGTACAATTTTTTTCTTTGTAACAAGCATTTTGTGAAACTATTAGACGTTTTGATTTTAAACCATTACTAACAGTTAGCCAGGTAAATGATTACTAGCAATAATTTTAACTCAATCTTATTTAATAAATGTCCAAGCGTTTAACGAAAAATTTTAATTTATAAGACAAAATAGTTTCCTTAGTTTAACGAAAGTCATAAACTTTTTACGTTAGTTTTTAATTAGTTTTTTACACCTTTTTTTACTTTATAAATAGTTAAAAACCTATTTTTTGTTTTTTCAAGGTTAATAGGCGAGCTTGATTTCAATAAATTATATATCTCCAATGAATCTAGTTTTTATAAGACTAATTTTGCATAAAATTTATTGTAAATATGTCTAGTATTATACCTATAACATATACGAAGCGTAACAACAAAATTAGTTTAAATTTTATTTTACAATATCGAGCATTGTAAGTTTTTCAAAAGTTGTATTTAATCAAAATATACAGTGATATAAATATTAATAAAAAAATGCAAGTATAATAAATACTTATTTATTTAACGGCTGTGAGTATATACGTGTTTGAATTTTTAAATAACATTTATTTCTATACAAAAAGTTAATTTTTACACAACATATTTTAATTTATGCTAAATTAAAATAGTTTTTTCATATAAAGAACAAAATAGATTATTAGTTTTTTATTTTTTTTTTAAACTATTTACTATGATATTTACCAATACTAAGATAAATTATTAAATGATTACAACGTTTTATTTTTAAGCCTACTACAAAATTACCAAAGTCTAAAATTCATACAACACAACAAGCAAACTGTACCTTCGATTAGTTTTGAGTGCGCTTTTAAATGTTTTGGCATAAGCATAAACAAAATATCACTTAAATTTATCATTTACGTCATTATTAACAACAATGTTATATCTGTAGTTATTATAATGGTGCATATTTTGTTCTAGACGTTATAAATTTTATGATAAAGATAAAATTTTTTTAATAGTTATTACAAGCACGTTTTTTTTAAAGCCTAATAGTACTATACGATAATTTTCAATTATAATATTTATATCATAAACAATATCTTTTTATTTTATGCTTAAAGTACATACTAAATGCTGTAAAAACTTTTTCAATCTTTTAGTCCATCATACTTTTTAAGCAATCATAATCTCATATTTAATTAAACAGTATCTTAACTACTAGATGAGATATAAAAATAACCAAGTTTCGGTCCAAGACCTCGAAAGTGCTTAAATAAAAAATCTAAAAGTATATGTAACAGTCATTGAAAATAGTATTTAAACAAATAAATAAAAGTTTATTTCAAACTTTACACTTCAAAACGAAACAAATAAAATTTTAATATAAAGATTGAATTTATGGTAAAAGTTTAAATTTTAGTTAAGTTTCAAAATCAATATAGCTACAAAAAAAATTATAAGAAAAATGTAGCTTTCTACTTTCTTCTAGTCAATGTTCAAAGTAAACACTGCTTAAATAAAAATTCAGTTATTAGTAGTAAGCAGGGACGTAGCTAGCTCAAAAAAGTTACGATTCTACGAAAATTAAAACATCTGAAATGACGCGTGGTAACGTCCTAGCGGGAACACAGCAATTTAAACTACCTCTAATGTTATTGAATTTAATCTGAAAATATGCAGTTATGTTAATACATCAAAAATGGAACGTTGAAGTAAAAGTAATAAGTGTATACAAGGCAATTTATTTTGCTTCACCTTTGACTCTTCATGTGTTACCACTTGTGTAAACCCAGAAAACATTCATTAAAATAAGTATAAGAAAATCACAGTTTAATTCAAAAACATTTATATAGTTTTGAAGTCAAAATTTTACGTAGTCAATAGTTATAACAAGTTATGCAAATTTTTGTAACGTAAAATTGTATGATTTTAACTTTTGAAGCTACAGCTTCCATTATAATCAATTTTGCAATGCAGCTTTTTGTCAAATTAAAGCTTTAACGAGCTTAATGTTACATCTTGGATGTATTTAATTCGTTTAATTTTTACGTTTAAAAACGCTAAAGAGTGCATATATGTCGAAATTATCTCTCAGGAGTGCATAACTAAGTATAAATGAATACTAAAAGCTAAGTAGCAGAATATTTTTAAGTTGAAATAAAAGCAAGTTTTTTGGCACATAGGTATACGTCCCTGCTTTAAACTCTATTTTACCAATTAAGTCCTATTTGAAGACTTAAAAACAAATCTTAACCTTTTTTTTTTGCAAATCATAAATTTAAAATTTTTTCTAACTTAAAATAAAGAATAATTTTGTTCATTGTTTTAGTTATTTGAACTACATCACTAGAAACATCTCCTTAAACTTAAGAATGACAACTGTTATACTAGTTTTGAAAGCAACTTTTCTGAAAGTTTTAGCTTCTTAACTAATATTGATTTTATATGTACTTTTTTGAATAGAAGTAATTATTCTACTTCAACTCCATACTATAATTAAACAAACTACATTTTTACAAGGTTTTCAAATTCAACTATGCTAATAAACAAATAACGACTCTGTACTACAACAATAAAATACCCGGTTATAATCTTAATTAAAACTTGTTCAACCTACTTCAGACAAACTAAGTTCTACATTCAAGAAAATTGGTTTGCTTAAAAAAATATTCCTTAAATTCTTAGATATTACAAAACCATAACGAAAAACAATATGTTTTTTGATATAACATTAACAATTTATTTTTCAGCAACACTTTGTCACTCAACTCGAAATGTAAAAAAAGTTTTTAAAGTTTAAAAAAATAAATAATAAGAACTTACCGCTAAATAAACGTCTGTTTATTTTAACTCGAGGTTTAATGCTTGAATATTTGCGTGGCCTTTTCTTGTAATAACATTTCAATTATGTCTGTAAAAACTCCAGTTAAAACTTAGTAACGTATTTAGGACTAGCTTTTAGTAAAATGAAATCATGCTTAAAACTATTTCTAGGTTTTTAAGGTTTATAGAATAAATATACCTACAAATTTGGAGTTTTTTGTATGTGAGTTGATTTGTTTTAGTTAAAATAGTATACTTGCTTTTCAAGTATCAAAGAATTATAAATCAACTCACATAAAAAACTAAAAATATAGATTAATTCATTTTTTACAAAGTTTCTTATTAGCATATTTTATGTTAAATATTTACAATACTGGCTATCTAAAATATTTCCAAAAAAAAAAAAAACCAACTAAAGCACTTTTTTTACACAAAAAACAAATAAAAAAACAGAATTCATAAGACTAAAAACTTTCTCTTTACTATAAACAGCTCAACTTAATGGAGTTTTTAAGTATACATATGTTATAAATCTATTGAAAGTAAATGGCTTAATATATAAGAGCTTAATGTTCAACAATTGTCAACTCAAGCTCACCTAAAAGGTTTTTCAGAGCTTTTTTAAGTGGCAATAAAATGATATGAAGCACACAAATATATATAAAGAAATTAGGTGATGAGAAAGTAACTGGTTAGTAATCAATTAGTAATTGTAATTGCGTGCTGAGCAAATAAAAGGGAAGTTAATTAATTCATAGTAAAATCAAACTAAGCAAAACAGTCTTCAAATGAAAAAACACTTGTAAATAAATTGATAGCAATAAATAAATAGATAAAACTTAAGATGGTATAATAAACAAAAATTACGACAGTAAAGAAAATAAAAATAAAAATAAAAATTAAAAATAAATAGATCTAAAGTGGGGCCTTTTGAAGTTACTTCTTTTCTTGCATTGAGTTCTTTATCTCTGTCCGCTTCCGCACTGGTCATTCTTTCTAGTCTGCAAATAGAACAATTATCTGTCTTTCTAGGTACAAAGCAATTGATTGCCCAATATGCTGTTAATCAATATAAGAAACCTCATCAACTTACACAACAAAAATATTTTAGAGGCTGAAAACAACACGAACATAACCTGAAATTGTAGAAATAAGATAAACTGCCCATTTAACGGTGAATGTCTCTTGAAAGGTGTTTATTAAGCAAAAGTTAGAAACAAAGCATACGTTGGTTCTACAGGAAACTCTTTCAAAACAAGGTGACAATAACACAATCGCAACATTTTCAGGAAATTACAATCAAAAGCCTTAGCTAAATTTACGACATCTAATAGTATTGAATTTTCCGAAATCAAATGACAAATATTATTTAAAATCAACTGATCAGTACCCAGAAAAACATGTAATTGTTTGAATGACATCATACTTCTTTTTTGAATTACGAAGTGTACTGGACAAATAGTTGTAAACTGCATTGTTACGTATTAATACTATAAATATTTCACAGTAATTTGTTTGACACTCAAATAGTTTTACAAAGCAAAAAAGTTTATTGTTAACAACAAAATATGAAACTTTTGTATAAATCATTATTTTTTAATTTAATAACTTTAGAAGTTCATACTTTTTGTAATCATTACATTCTAAGAACTACTAAATAAAAACTAACTATTTAATCATAGCAATGAATATATTGAATTTATTTTTACAGAGTTTTTTTTAACCCATGTAAAAATGTAATTTCATTTCAATTTTTTATTTGTTAGTTTTATTTTAAATTTACTTAGTTCATATTTTTAAAAAAGTTGTAGTATTTCATAAATAATTAAAAATTAACATAACAAGTCATACAAAAGATAAAGATCTTTTAGTTCGGAAATTAAATTTTGTTATTTCTGAAAAATATTTAATCTTAAAGTAATTTTTCAAAACTAAAACCAATTTCTTTTATTAAAAGACAGGAATAGTCGCGAGAAACCGCTATTGTGATCTTAAACAAGCGGGCTTAAGTACTAAGTACTGAAGCGAACGTTTGTGGGTAAAGTTGAAAAAATGACACAGCTATATCATTCACAGCTCAACGTCTCAGACATTGTCAGCTTGTTGTGAGATTGTAGTCTGCGCTCGTTTGATCAGTTTTAGCCAATATTTATTTCGGCCATCATCAACAATGTTGAGATGTTTTATGCCATCGATAATAAACAATGAACTTTACCGCAAGATCAACAACAACAGCATCCGAGACAATCCTACGACCGGTTTCGTCCTTATTAGGACTCATCAGGCAGGAATAGTCGCGAGAAACCGCTATTGTGATCTTAAACAAGCGGGCTTAAGTACTAAGTACTGAAGCGAACGTTTGTGGGTAAAGTAGAAAAAATGACACAGCTATATCATTCACAGCTCAACGTCTCAGACATTGTCAGCTTGTTGTGAGATTGTAGTCTGCGCTCGTTTGATCAGTTTTAGCCAATATTTATTTCGGCCATCATCAACAATGTTGAGATGTTTTATGCCATCGATAATAAACAATGAACTTTACCGCAAGATCAACAACAACAGCATCCGAGACAATCCTACGACCGGTTTCGTCCTTATTAGGACTCATCAGGCAGGAATAGTCGCGAGAAACCGCTATTGTGATCTTAAACAAGCGGGCTTAAGTACTAAGTACTGAAGCAAACGTTTGTGGGTAAAGTTGAAAAAATGTTGTTGTTGATCTTGCGGTAAAGTTCATTGTTTATTATCGATGGCATAAAACATCTCAACATTGTTGATGATGGCCGAAATAAATATTGGCTAAAACTGATCAAACGAGCGCAGACTACAATCTCACAACAAGCTGACAATGTCTGAGACGTTGAGCTGTGAATGATATAGCTGTGTCATTTTTTCAACTTTACCCACAAACGTTCGCTTCAGTACTTAGTACTTAAGCCCGCTTGTTTAAGATCACAATAGCGGTTTCTCGCGACTATTCCTGCCTGATGAGTCCTAATAAGGACGAAACCGGTCGTAGGATTGTCTCGGATGCTGTTGTTGTTGATCTTGCGGTAAAGTTCATTGTTTATTATCGATGGCATAAAACATCTCAACATTGTTGATGATGGCCGAAATAAATATTGGATAAAACTGATCAAACGAGCGCAGACTACAATCTCACAACAAGCTGACAATGTCTGAGACGTTGAGCTGTGAATGATATAGCTGTGTCATTTTTTCAACTTTACCCACAAACGTTCGCTTCAGTACTTAGTACTTAAGCCCGCTTGTTTAAGATCACAATAGCGGTTTCTCGCGACTATTCCTGCCTGATGAGTCCTAATAAGGACGAAACCGGTCGTAGGATTGTCTCGGATGCTGTTGTTGTTGATCTTGCGGTAAAGTTCATTGTTTATTATCGATGGCATAAAACATCTCAACATTGTTGATGATGGCCGAAATAAATATTGGCTAAAACTGATCAAACGAGCGCAGACTACAATCTCACAACAAGCTGACAATGTCTGAGACGTTGAGCTGTGAATGATATAGCTGTGTCATTTTTTCAACTTTACCCACAAACGTTCGCTTCAGTACTTAGTACTTAAGCCCGCTTGTTTAAGATCACAATAGCGGTTTCTCGCGACTATTCCTGCCTGATGAGTCCTAATAAGGACGAAACCGGTCGTAGGATTGTCTCTGATGCTGTTGTTGTTGATCTTGCGGTAAAGTTCATTGTTTATTATCGATGGCATAAAACATCTCAACATTGTTGATGATGGCCGAAATAAATATTGGCTAAAACTGATCAAACGAGCGCAGACTACAATCTCACAACAAGCTGACAATGTCTGAGACGTTGAGCTGTGAATGATATAGCTGTGTCATTTTTTCAACTTTACCCACAAACGTTCGCTTCAGTACTTAGTACTTAAGCCCGCTTGTTTAAGATCACAATAGCGGTTTCTCGCGACTATTCCTGCCTGATGAGTCCTAATAAGGACGAAACCGGTCGTAGGATTGTCTCGGATGCTGTTGTTGTTGATCTTGCGGTAAAGTTCATTGTTTATTATTTTATTAAAAGGAAAACATTAACAAAAAGCTAAAGATTTTTATGATTACAAGAGTTTTAACAATGAACTTTTTTTTCTAAAAATATAAAAGATTGTGTTAACATGGTGCTTTTTTAATTTTAACAACTACAATTCCAAATTTGAAAATAAAAATATATAAAATATTATAATATCAAGCTATAAGTAAACTTCTAAGTAAAGAAAATATCACTTTTTATTTATTTCATAGTTTCAAGTGCAACTTTAAAAAAAAAGCTCGCTTGCTAAAATGACGTTTAAAATAGAAATTAAAACGTAGGTTTATTTTTAATGAAAAATAAACTTTATAACTTGCTGTAAGTATTTTTACTATCTAAACGTAAAGTCTTGTTTTAAGTCTAATTCACCAATCTTTAATCATTGAAAAAAGAAATTTATCGTCTTAAAGAGCATAAGTATTAAAAATTTGTATTAAAAAAATCAATTAAAACGAAAAACTTACTTGTTTTTGATTTTCCATTTTTATTTTATTTTGACGGTTAAACATGTTTTTAAAGATGATTTTTTTTGAATTTAATAGTTAAATATTACATTTGTAATAATTTAAAGTGATTTTATGTTAATAAGCATTACGAAGTTTTTCTGTATTTAAAATTTAATAATGTTTTCTCTTTGTTCACTTCTTAAGTTTATAACTTTGATATTAATAAGTTTTAGCTTTTTTGCTTAATTTATTTTGCTTATTGTACATACACTGTTGATTACATACGAATATTATCTGATCCATTTAAACTTTAATCTTAACTTCATATTTAAATGCATAAGATAAGTAAATGTATAATCAAATGACAATATAAACTTAAAAAGATTTTTAACTTAAGATAACTTAAGTTACTTTAAGACACTAGATAGTTTTTTAAATCTTAAATGAGATTTAGCACTTTAAGTTTTAATATTTAGATTTTTTTCCGACAAAAGCTTTATTTTAATTGGATTTGAAAATTTTACTTAATATTGTTTTCTAAATAATTTTAAACACTCAGCTTGACTGAGTACAGTATAGGGTCAATCAGAAAAGTTTTTGGTCATTTGTTTTCATTTTGACTCAAAAAATGACAAACCTGAGATTACTTAAGAGCTTATATTTTTCACAGAAGTACTTATAAACTACATACTTATTGTATACAAAAATTCAAAATGAGTTTTGTAAGTCCAAAAGAGCTCAATGAACCAAACAACGATGAACTACACATATATTTGCGTAATTTTCATTTAGAAGAACTTGAGAAGAAGAACTAACAGATCCATGAGAGAAAAAAAATGTTTGATGCAGAAAAAAGCGCTCTAGTAAAGAAGGCTCTAAATATTTTAAAAAGCAACAATGTAGACTTATCTCGCGCTGGTTACTCACTCAGAAACTCTAAGTTTACTTTTGAGCATTTAGATGTAAATGAGAAAGATTGTGAGCTTCTAAAAGAAGCAATAAAAGATGATGAAACAAAAACTACACTTAAAAAAACAGTAGTCAGGGTTGTGCCAGCTAAAAAGCGAAAAATAGAAGACAGTAAGACAACCTCATCAAATTTGCTTTTACTTCATGGAACCAGTGCTAAAAGCGTGATGGGAATTTTAAAAGAAGATTTTATACCGTCCAAAAAGGGCAAGTATGGTTGTGGAGTGTACCATACGGATGATTATAAGTATGCTTCTATATACAGTAAGTCTTACAAACTCGAAAACTCGTGCATTAAAAAAGTCAGTTACATTTTTGTTAATAAAGTGGAACAAACTGCAGCGCCGGAAACACCAAGGAAGTTTTATGGTGAAAATATTTATGATGAGTATCTCACTAAAGAACGTGTGTTGCAAGTTTTTAATGAACAAACAGGCAATGTAGTAGTAATTGATAAGAAAGCACAATACGAAACAGACAAAGCTAACAACAAGTTAATGGGAGGCACGTTTAATAAAACAAGTAGTAAAACGAACATTTTCTTAGCTCATCACAAGCTGGTAGAACCAGCTTACCTTATTGAAATTAAATGTGAAACAGACGTTCAAAAATTCGTCTCTGACGCTCTTTACGAAATTCTTAAGGTAAAACGATTCACTACTTCAAAAACTATAAATACAGTCGATAAATGCACCATAAAATATCTCAAAGAGTATATAGAAAAAGAACTTGTTGCAAACCACGATGCGGAGTTAAAGTTTATACAAGATAAGTTTGACTATAAGATGAAAAGCACTTTACATCAACTTACTTTTAAAAATACTCACATTAATGATATGCAAAAAGATAAAAGCAGCGAATTTACAGTAAATGAGCTCACCAAAAAGGACAAAGACTATCAGTTTGTGTTGAGTTTAATAACAATAAAAAGTGACGGATATGTTCCTAAAGTCCTTCACATGTACAAAATTGATTCCAAGACCAATAAAAATGAAATCAATGACAGTAGGTTGTTTGCGCACGGGGTAAAGTCTGACAAGATTCAAAATATTTTAAAATACGGATACGATAGTAAGACGTGGGGTACAATGTGTATGGAAGACTGTATTATCTGCAACAAATCTCCCTGCGCACAATACTCCACTACATGCTTCCTTTTAGAGGTTGAAAAAAGTAATAGGAGTTATCTGAAAAAGAAAAAAGCTACGAAGATTCAGAGAGAAGTGATTAAAAAGAGTGAAGATCCCATAAACAAAAATTTGACTTACGTATTTTTAGTTGCTGAAAAGGATAAGAGCGGCAGTAAACCGAAGAAAGTTTTAACTGACAGCAGAGGTTGCTATGTTGAGGATGGCACTCTGACACCTGACCTTAAAAGCTTTGAAATTAACGGAAGACCTGTTGTTGAAACAATCCCGGCCTACCTGCTAGTTATAGATTGCTCCAATCTTAATTGTCCTTTTGGTTTAAAAATATATTAAATTTACATTAATAACATATAAGTGACACACTTTAAAACGTAGAGTTACGACCTCTTTCGTAATATTAGGAGCTGTTTTGATTTAGTTTAAAAAATTTAAGTTATAAGTTTTTTATATTTTTGCCTTTTTCCTGTTCGATAAAAATGTTATTAGTTATGTTGTTACTTCAACTATAATAAGGCAAAGCTGTTATTGTAATAAATTGAAAAGTTATGACTTGTACGTTCTTCTATTAATAAAATAATCAAATTTATATATATGTTTTGCATTAAAGTTTACATATCTAACTTATATAAATTGATCTCGCAAGTATAAAAAAGAACTGACAGCCTAGCTGTTCAATATCAAGTTATAAAGTTTTTAAAATAAGCTTCATGAATAGTAATGAAAGTTTTTGTTTTATAATTTTTTTGCAAAGAATAAAACGTTTAACTTGATTCCAAAATTTCGATAAAACTATTAAATTAAGAATATTCAGATTTCAGGTGAATTTTGATATTTATGTGCCGTTTTTAATTTTTAAAGATCACTTATATGGTTGTACCATTTTTTTTTGTAAGTCCACCCGTTGATTCCAGATAGCTTTTTGTTGTGTAATCTGATCCTAATTTATATCTAACATTTTCAACTAAGCGTTTGCTATTGAGAGGACATTTATTTTTTGTTCGACAGTTGCAAAGCGTTTCGTTTTCTTGAAATCGATGAAGAAAAAAAAACGAAAAAAAAAACGACGAAGACAACGAAAACTGTACCATAAATTCAATTTTGATGTCAAAATTTATTTTGTTTTGTTTTGAAGTAAACATTTGAAGAAACTTTTTTTTTATTAATTGCTTAAGTACTGTTTTCCATGACTGTTATATATCTTTCTAGATTTTTTTTAAGCTCTGACAAGATCTTTGACCGAAACTTTGTTTAGTAAAATAAAGTCATTAAAGAATAAACTTACTATTAAATAAGTCTAAACTATAAAACGTTATTGGAAACTATGTGTTCATCTTAAGAATTCGAGGACAAAAACTTCCACTAAACATAAATAAAATCTATACGTATACTTTCTTTTTATTCATGTTTTTGTAAATGTGCCAGCAAATGGTTTCTATCTTGCAATGTTTAACTCGGAGAGATATTAAAGCGGTCAATAGGACTTTTACGACATCAAACTCAGCTTATACAATAATATTTAGTTGTAAATAATTGACAATAACTTGCAAATATTTTGTTAACGAATATAAATATTAAACCGTATATTGAAAAAAAGAAACATAAGTTATAACCTGAAAATGAAGTAAACAATTTTTTTTTAACAAAGCAAACTTTAACTAATAAAACTATCATTAAGCCAAGCTATAAGAAACTATTATAAGTTAAACTTTTAGTTTTATTCCTTCTTGTTACCTTTAATAAATTTCCATAATTTAACCCAATAACTTCTAAATTAAAACAAATAAAACTCTACTTTGTTTATTCTATTTATAAAAATCATTAGAAAATGTCGCAGTTTTATTCTTTTTTAATATGTAATGTACTAAAGAAGAATACTTATATTTTCTACAGATGTTTTTAGTTGATACTCTATGTTTGAACTATTTCTTTTAGTCAATCGTTAGGCTAAATCATTATCATTTCTTTTGTGATTATAACTGCAAAACAGCTGTTTAAAACATATTTGTTGTTATTTTTGAAAACACTATAAAGTTCGTGGCACAAAGCGTCATTTTCAGTTAAAACTTCATTACAGTTTAAATTTGTTGTTATAATAATCACTTAAATCCCTTTTTCACAAATTTAAGGGTTTTTTTTTAAAGTTTACAAAATCAATAGAGTTTATACGAAGATTTTAATAATAATTTTACCTGTCATAAAGCTTTAAATTAAAGTACAAAACTTATTAACTAAAAAGCTAAAAAAAGGTTTAAAAAGATTTGTATTACTTTATACCAAGGACGTAGGAAGCTCAAAAAGTTACGAGCCTGATAAACAATAACCTCGGGGCGTAATGACGTCATAAAGGGGTACACAGCAGGGGTGTCGCGTGGGTGTTGCATTGTCGCAATTGCACCACCTTGTAATTTTTAAGGAAAAATTAAGTATCTATAACGTTTTCGCTATTTTTTAGAACAAAATCTCTTATAAAACTCCAATTTTGAAAACGACCGAATTCGCTCACTTCACTGCCGCAAACTCTTAGTTGATTGCCGCAAATGAACTTAAAAAAGCAAAATTTTGTTCAAGATTACCGCAAAATCAATATCTTGCGGTAAGTAAGCTAAGTTGAAAATTCCCTAAAACAGTACAAGCTTAAGTATCATTCCACACGCTATTCTTTTTAAAAAATGAAAACAAAGCTAAGCAGAGCAGATGTAGCTCGAGTAGAAACAACACAAGTTGAAGCATTTTGAGCAGAAGCAACTCGAGCAGAAGTAACTCGAGTAGAGACAACTTGAGTTGAAACAACACAAACAGAGGCGATTCGAGCAGAAGCAACTTGCAGAGGCAACTCGAGCAGAGGCAACTCGAGAAGAGGCAACTCGAGCAGGGACAACTCAAGTAGGGGCAAATCGATCACCTTCAACGCGGATTTTTTTTTCTGCACCACCTTGGAAAAATACCACTCGACGCCACTGTTACACATCATTTTAAGTTACGTTTAATGTGTTATTGCATGTTATGTTAAAGTAAGCAGTTGTGTTAGAACATTAAATTTAAACGAGTTTTTTAATTATAAGAGATAACTTTATACAAAGCAGTCTGCGATGCTCTGGATCAGGCACACAGGTTGGTAAGTTTCTAAAATTCTGCAGCAATCTACATTAAGGGGCTTATACATACGGAAAACCTTTGATATTTTAGCTAAATATTTACCACAAAAACAACGTGTGCAAACTTTTAGAAGGTTTAAAGAATTTTTAATCTCGGCAGAGTTCGATTTTTCGAAAGGTCCTTAACGCAAACTGTTTACAAATGTTTTTACATATGGCAGTTATCACAATCATACATTATGCACATTTTACGACGCCCAAAAAAAAGTTTATGGTATTACTTCTTGAATTTTTGAAAAAAAAATTGTAATTTCAACAAAATTTAAAAAGAGTTATTAAAATCACATAAATACTAAAATTACCTACAAAACTTTTGATTACATCGTTTCAAATTGTGCACAGTGTGTATAATTGCTCTATGTAAAAATTCTGATAGCTAAAAACTCTAAGGTTAAGGTCCTATACAGTTTGTACAGGGGTAGCTATTAGAAATTCGTGTCCTAACGAGTAAATTTTCTTAAATCCTCTAAAACTTGGTACAGATTGTTTTTATACAACTTGCTAGAAGTTAAAAAATATCAGAAAACTCAAAAATCGCCGTATTTATTAGCACTTTAATGTATAAATGTTTGCACCTATATATTTTTTAATAGCTTAGCAAGACTTTTCTTTAATAGTTTTTTATTTATTTGTTAAACTTTTAGCTCAGATTTAGAGGCAGAGATAAGATTTAAAAAAAAAACTTACTTTACACCTAATGACTTTTATGTACCTAGGTATTATAAATAAAAATAGTTTATAATTTTTAGTAATAAAACTTTTTGGACTTAAACATTTGTTAAAGTTAATTATTTATATGATTTCTTTAAAACCAAAAAGCTTTCGAATGGAAAATGTTTATAAAAATTATAAATTTTTACAAATTGAGATTAAAAGACCTAAAAATAAACAAAAATAAAATTTATTTTACTATTGACTAATTTTAAAATCGACTAGACGTTTAGTTAAACTGGATCTGATAGAATTAAAATAAAAAGTAGAGTACTATACGATAATAGTTAATAAAAAATTAATATAGAGTTATGTATCTAACTAAAAAAGGATTTTTTTGGCCTCATTGGAGCCCATGGAGCTTTTGAAAAAATGATACTAAATGTTGATTATTAAATTTAAAATTTTACAAAAAATTCTCTAACTTAGCAGATATTAAATTAAATTAATTTATTATTTTAGATAACTTGTTTTAATTTTAACAAATTATCTTCCATAAAATTAGCTAAACCTTAATACAAGAAAATTGAAACTTTTCTGCTAGACTCATGCGGCAAGTGAAACGACATACATGGTTGAAAACCTAAGACTTCTCACCGGTAGATTAGTGTTCATTTAAATATTAATACTGAATAAAAGTATAAAACAGAGCAACTACTGTGGATTAAAAGACAGTAATTTTTAATCAATGCTTTATTCTAAACTTTAATTTATCTATATAGGTTTATCTTATAGTAATCAGTCTTTCATAAGTTCAGCAACAACTTCGTCAAAATGTTTCGCTTCAACAACTATCATTCTTCTATGCTTATTGCCAGAATCACCTTGCTGAAGTTGAAAGTCAAACTTGTAAGTTGCTTTTTCAGCAAAATAATATTCTTCAGGATGACTGTAAACAACTTCTCCGTTCTGTTAAGTTTGTTTGTGTTTAAAAATATCTGATTTAACTTTATATGTTAACAAAGAGATTAGTTGAAATACCTTAAATAAGTTGTCTTTTTTTAAACACAAAAACTTCGTTTTAAAAATGTATTAAAATTTAAGTGCCGTTTTTCTAAAAGACTTCATATTTAATTAAGTCAAACTAGAATTACGGCAACTTCATAATACTATCGGAGTTTTTAATTTAAACAATAACTAGTATAAATTAAAAAAAGATTAGTGAAATATATTTTTCAACCCGTGTCTTTATGAGTTAAATTATGTAGTGATTATCACAAACCAAAGACAGAAGTACTTATATTATTTTCTGATTAGACTTATGATAAAATTTTTTAGAATTTTGTTTATACCACTGAATATAATTATAAAGTTTCGAGTTTAGAAACTGAAATTTCTTGTAAGCAAAATACATCTAAATTGATATAATATTGTTTGCTTGTAATAAAACTCATATTTAAACGTAAATTAAAATTATTTTTCTTTCACATGACTACAAATACAACTAAAAACTTAAAGAACATAAATTAATCAGAATTTCAAAATCTCACCTTGTTCAATAAAAAGTTGTTGAGTTATTGATTTTGTAATAAGTAATAACACAAGAACACTGAGCAAAACAAATTTATTTTGCATCAAATTTTTTTAAGTAAGATTATTAATCTTATTTTTAACCAATATTAAATTTGGAAGGTGTTTTAAGTTAAAGAAATAAAATGATATAATCACTACACATAGAATATCTATCTTTAATAATTCTTTCTTATGTAAAATTTTAACTTATCATTAGTAAAATTTTTTTATTATTGTTAATAAGTAAATTAGAGAAATAACAATTTTTTAAGAAATAACTTAAAAATACAACTAAACACTTTCAATAATTTGTAAAAAATAAATTGTTACAACTAAAATAGTCAAAAAACACTATACGAGCCAAAGAAAAGTAGTGAGATTTGAATGAGATTAAGCTGTGCATTGTGTTTTACAAGGTTAATATTATCTAAGGAAGAAAATTAAAACGTTACTAGCCTTAAATTAATAAACTGTAAATGTAAGATTTAATCTATATAGAAACAAGAATTTAAAGTACTAAACCAACGAAATTACCAAATTTAAACTCGTTTTTTTTTGCAACTTTACAAATAAAAATATTGGCGCAAGCAAACTTCTATACAAAAAAAGTTTTAATTTGTCTGTTTTCGATTGCAGCTTGTTATAGTTATTTAAAGAATTTTTTTTGTTGGTTAAAAATTTTATTTAAATCATTCATTTTATTAATTTAGCTTTAGCAACTTTGTTTTTGCATTTTATTGCAAATATACCTTACTTATTTTTTAAATTTTATAGTTTTAAAAAGTTTGCTAAACTCATTTTAATAACTTATTAGTTAATAAAATATATATACGTATTCTGCTTACTAAAACTAGTAGTAACCCAAAAATTTAACGCATTGCTTAAACAAGAAATAAATTAATATAAAACATAAAATCATACAAAAAACAACTTACTTTTTCCTTAAAAATTTTGCATAACACTATGTAATGCGTAAAATCATGGCGAACGCGATTCATTTTCATCTTTTTGTTGTTGATATCACTTAAAACAGTGTTGAGCATCTGAGGTCCAACCTATTAACATTGTATCGTAAATGATTTAGTATACAGATAAAAAAGACGAACTTAAATTTGAAAACTTTGATTAACTTCAAATATAGTAAAAATTATGCTTACACATTTCAGAATTAAAATGCATTATAATAGTTATTTAAACAAAACAGTTCATTTTTATTTTGTTAAGTTTATGAATAAAAATATAAACAGAAACATCACGAAACTAAATAATTACATGAGAAACTTTATAATCAACAGTTTCATATTTTTACTATAGTTTTAAAATAAATTACAAGTAAAATAAGTATATTTGTTTTGAAATAAAAGCAATAAATTAAAGAAAATACTTTCTTTGTTAAAAATTAATTGTGTTGTAAGCTAAAAACAGTATTATAACTTCAATTAAGTATAAAGTTCACAAAACAAAACCATTGTATTTTATCTCAATTTATTGACTTACGGCGTTTTGCTGTTAAAAAAATAAATAGCTTTAAGGTGTCTGGACAAGATAAAAGTACAATTAAAAGCATAGAAAATTATGTACCTATTTGACAGAATTATACACAATAATTATAAACTAGTAAGCTAGTTGTAGTAAAAAAAAATGGGTTTAAACTTTAATACTCAAGGTTTTGGAAAGAATAAAGAAAATTTCTAAGGTATAAATTTGCTTAAAATATAATCTTTTGTATTATACGTTGTAAATTCTAGGCTAAATAACTACAATATTGTTGAAAAACATTGTACATAAGTCAGTAAGTAATCAAGTACACAAACTTAGTTGTTTTTATTGTCTACTGGGCTTAACTTGTCGAATTTTTAGATATGACGTCTTGTTAAGTTAGATCTTAGTTAAAAAAAACATTTGTTTGACAAAAGAAAACAATTTAAAAACCTTACTTTTAACAAAATCAGAAAATATATGTAAATCTTTTAACTGCTACGTATAGTGTATTGAACAAATTTTAGTTTAGTAATTTTAAAACTTATTTGCTTCTATATTTTAAATAATCATCAGTTTGATGTTGTATTTTCTTTTTAAACAAAAAACATTTTTTGAAAATAAAAACGCACTGTAAATGAATTATAAGTATTTATTTAAAATCGTTACTTAAAGTTAAAATCCTCTTAATCATTCAATTAATATATCTTTTTTAATTTTAACTAACATATTTTAAAAACTTAAAACATATGTATATATTTTATATATAGTAAATACAAAACAGTTACTAAAAGCTTACACTATCAAAAGGAACGTTCAAGAACTTTTCATTGATGAAGTACCCGACACGATATTTACACTTGGATATATCATTATTGACACATTCTGAGTTTTTCATTATCTGATATTTTATAAAGTAGTTAAGTTTTCAATGTATACGAAAGGTAAATAAAAAAACACGAAGTTTATAAAAAGTAAGTTAGTGTTACCTATTTTTATGATTATATTGGCTCATATCAAATTTTATCACAAATTTATCACAAGAAGTTAAGATATTTTAATTCTCAAAGTTTGTGTAAAAAATTTGACAATACTAAAAACCTAACAAAAAATAAAATTAAAATTTTACTGTAAAACAAATTACAAGTTTTTTTTGATTAATAATCTTGAGAGATAAAATAAAAAAAAAAGCATAAAATTTAAGTGTGTTTATTTAAAAATCTACTTATAATAGGGAATATTGTAATTTTTAACTGTTAAAACAAAAACTATTTTATTGTTTTTGTATAAATTTACACACAATTTTTTATATTTATAATACTTTTTTTAAAATTGTGATAGTTTTATTTCAAATTAAAAAACGATCTTTCACTTAAAGTTAAGATCTTTAAGTTTTATTGAAATGAAATAAGAGTAAATAGAATTTTATAAAAGCAAAATAATTATCTTTTTTTTTTCTTATTGGAAGTGTCAAGCTAAGCGTGTAGGGTAAATAGTTCGTTTTTAAACTTACCTTTGAGTCTTTACATGATAGATTAAAATTGTAATTTAGTTTTTATAAAATACAAAACTTATTTTTTTGAGAAATGTTTGAGTTTTGCACTGTACTGTTTTTTTTCAATTAAGCAAAGTATAGTAAATAAGGAATAAATGATTGTTTTTGTTGTTAATTCTTATTAACCTTTTTTTAATGTTTAGATTTTATAAGAAAACTTTTAGCAGTTAAATTTTTAGTTAGTTTTCATTGTTTTAGAAAATTAAATTAAACAGCAATTTTGAAATCGGTAATTCTACTTTTTTTTGTTGTACAATTTTAAAAATATTTCTAGCTTAAAAATCTAAAAAGATCGAAAACTAAAAACTTAAGATAAAAAACAAGAAAATAGTTACTTTTTTCTTTAGCTTTTAAGTTAAAAAAAAACCTTTGTTTTAAGAATTATGCTTTAGAAATGGATATACATTTTTTTATCGTTTAATAAACAATAAAAGATATACAATTAAGTTTACAGGGGCTGCTTAAAAAAGAAAATAACTTTTTCATTATTGTTTTTCTGTTTGTGATCTTTGTAAACTTTATGAACTTATCAATTTCAAATATTTATATCTCGAAGTTACTTTTTATTTTGATACTAAAATTGTACGATATCCGTGATAAATCTCTATAAAATAACATTAATTCGTATTAACAAAATTGATTCTTCCTTTGTACTTTAAATCTAAAGTAACTTTCCAGTAAAACTTTAAATTTTTTTATGAGTAATCTGTTTTCAAAAAGTCAATTTTGTTTGTCAGAATTAGTTGCAGAACTAAAATGTAGTTCTTTCATATTCTTTATGTGCTTTATAGAAACGACAGTTATTACAAAAGGCTCTTTTACTAAAACTCTTTTAAATATTATTTCTTATGTTACCATCTATTTTTAGATCTCATATCATTTAATTTTAGCAAAAAAGGTTACGTCTTTTTAGTTACAACACTTTAAACATAGTAAGTTACACAGTTAAACTAAACTTACATCAATAAAAGCCTCTTTATCTTGTTTAGTAGCAGAACCCGAGGAGTTTGCATTGTTTACAAAAAAAGTGCGAATTGCTGTGAGACAAGGAGATTTTATGGCACGGGTAAGAGAATAGCAACTCATCAAAGCATAAACTGTATCATCTGTATCTTCATCACCGACACTCTAAAATTTCTTTTATTATTATCAAAATTGAACAGTATCCACCATAATCAGCATAATAAAAGTTATTAAATTTGAACGTTACAATTAGATTTAATATTCTAAAGCTAATTTTTTTATATACCTAAGAGATTTTGTTGTTATTTATGATTTAATATTTAAATAAAGTTTCTAAAACCAACTTAAGTTTGTTAAAATTCTCTAAAATATATCAACATTTATTTACAAAAAGTTTATTATAAATTAAAATGAGTTAAAAAACTGTCAATAAAAATAAAAACTATATAACATAGTAGTTTTGGCAGATTGTATTATCACATAGGGATAGGGTTGTCACTTTTGAAACAAAAAAAACTAGTCTTAATGAAACAAAAATAGTCTTAAAGACTGAAAAGTAACCAAAATTAAAAAAAAATGCAAAACAAGCAAAAAAGATACATAAAAAACATCAAGAAAAATAAATGAATTTTTCTAGAATAAAAACTGTAATTCAAACAAATCAGTTTAAAACAATAAAGAGTAGCCTGAGTTTTCTGAAAAATAAAAATTAATTTTCAAGAATCATTAATTTTTTTAAAAAGTTAAAAATAAGCAAATTATTTAAATTAGCATAAGGGAGTGGCAATCCTTTTCAATTCAAGACTTTAAAATATTTTTTTTATTTAATCTTTAATCAACGATTTTAACAATACCAATTTGGTTTTATTAATTTTCAAGCAGTTAAAACTACATACAACTTGTCGAAACCTGAATAAGTACAACACCAAGTTCATCTTGTTGGATGAGAGCGTTGGTTAGATCTGACACACTGACTGGGCTGTTTCCGGTAAAGTTTTGCTGGAGTAGCATTTTTATTGAATGAAAGTCATCATCTTTCATTCTAAAAACTGTGAAATGTATTAGTATTTATTAAAGTGCTCAACTACAATATGGTTAATAATAATATTTTTAACAACAAAACACCTATTAAGTAAAACATATTAAACTAACGCTGAAATTCAGGGCTTATACTTTGTTCAACACCAGAGTTCCAATCAATATCTCCATCCATGTTTTCATCAGAAGACGAATTGTATGAATCTTCTACTTTTTGTCTTTTATTCATTTTTTTTAGTTCCTAAAATATTGATTTTTTTTTTGATGTGTTTACTAAACTAAAGCAATTAAGAATTTTATCTGTGTATCTGTATTTGAAGAAAACCGACAAATAACAACTAAAAATACTTTGAAATATTACCGAAAAAATTATTTATAATGATTTATTTTAATAATAGTAAAGTGTAAAAACTTAACTACAACTTTTTTAAAATGATAGTTCAAAGTTAATACTTTTTGCTTTTTAAATCCTTAGTGAGTCTAAATTGTTTTTTTTTTGTTGATAACTATAGCTTTTTTCTTAAATTCTTTATTTGCTGTCAGCTCCAAATCTAACGCACTTTTGGTTGGTTATTTATTTTTTCCCATTTAGTTTTTATTTGTTTGGGCAAAGTTTGTTAAAATTAAAGATATATATATATTGAAAAATTGGTTAAAAAATAATTAAGTAAAGGGATTTAGATGTTGTTATGCTGTATTATTACTTTACTTCATTTAAACAGTTTTAAGAATGAAATTTCTCTAAAGCCTCACATTTTAATCTAACCCCTTAAAGTATGTACTATAATATACATTTTATTTTATATCAAATGTTTTCTTTAATATAATCCGTTTTGTATAGTGTTTCGTTTACAAAGGCATGAAAGATGTTTTCTAAATTTAGTTTTCTTTCATTTTCAACAGATTACTAAAAATCTATTTTTTCCTTCATTTATAACAAAATAACTTTAAATTTTTAGAAATGCTAATTGAAACATTCTTAACTACTTATAGAAAACTGATTTAAATAAAAAAAAAAATTATAACTTCAAAATTATTTTCAATATAAAATTTCAGTAAAAAATCAATTAGTATTTTATTATATAATGAAAAAAAAAAGACTAACTAATTTAAAAAATTTTTAACCAAAACTAATATTTTTTTAAATACCTTGAACTTTTTTTTTAACTATGCTTTGCTGTTAAATTTTACAAAACATTTTACATGTTTAAATATAAAGCTTAGGAAAAAATACTTTTATAAAACTCAATTTAAATGTTTAAACTATACTCTTTGGTGTGTAGTTCCGTTAAATATCAACTGTGCACAGACTTTAAGTAGTAATAAAACCACTGACTTTAGACATTGTTTATCTGTACTTTTAACTTACTTTGAACATCGCTAAATAATAAATATTTTTGTGTTTATTTATATTAGTATACTTTTTTGTTATAAAAAAAAATCTTTAAAATGTTTTTTTCGCCCATTTCACATAGTTTATGGTTTCTACAATCAAACAATGAAAAGCAATTGCTAGATGACTCTTAAACTGAGTGCAAGAACAGTATTTAAGTAAAAATTTAAAAACTTAATATTATTTTAGTTATTAAAGATTTGTTCAAAAAAATTATCATCAACAATAAATTAAAAACTTGTCCAAAAGTAAGCAAACAATAAAAATCATCTATTTTCTTAATTTTAATTTTTAACAATTTTTATCTGATAAACAGTAAGTATTAAAAAATATCAAGGTGAGAACAACCCTACACGTAGTTAAGTTTAACTAGATAATTTTGTTCAAATATACTTGATATAGGGTAGTCATTCTTTTAATACAAATAAAAACTAGCCTGGTTTGCTATAAACTAGCATGAATCAGCCTGTTTTAAAGCCTTTTAAAACTATTTTTAGCCTGAATACTTATTGAATACCAATGTAAATATATTAAACTTAAATGTAAAAAAAATAATGAAATTAGCAAAAACTATGTTTAAACACATGCATTATCACTGATGTTCTATTTTTAAAGTTCTAAGTGGGTTGTAATATTTTATTTAATCATAAAGACAATACACAAAAAAAGTTATTAATTTTATATTTTATTTTAATTACTATGTTTTAAATTATATATTGTGCTAATTTTTAAGCTTTAAATTGCAATGGTTTTTAAGATGCTAGGAGCAACTGTAATAAAAATTTTAAAGGTCAGGAGTCAGGACCTTTAATATAAATACAATCTAGCTTTATGTTAAGAAATTTTCTTTATAACTTTTGTTGATTTATTTTAGCAGAGCTAGTAAGAAATTACAAAAATAATGGTAATCAAAATCAATGTACTCAAAAAACTAAACGAAAATAAACAAATAGACTATAAATTAAATCTCCAAAACATTTAACAGGGTTGGCACTCATTTTTTCAAAAATTTTTCCAGGGTTTTTAATTTTTTTCCAGTTTTTCAAATTACATATTTTTGGGTAATTTTATTGTTTCAAGTTAAGTAAAACATAAAGAAACTGTGTTAAGCAGTATAAAAGATTTAAAAAGATACTATAAAGCTGCTTGAAACCTTTTTTTTATAAGAACTTTTGATGATGACAAAGATTTTTTACTATACAATAGATTTTTTGTTTCAAATCAAAACTTTTCTACTGAACATGTTAAAGTTGTTATAAGTTCCAGATTTTTTCAGTTTCTTTGTTTAAAATTCCAGGTTTTTCCAGGGTTTTCTCAAAATTTCTCAAATATTAAGTTTTTCTAGGTTTTTTATATTTAAATTTTCAATTTCCAGGGTTTTCCAAGTTTACTGGCAACCCTGATTAAAACATTTAAGAGTGAAAAATTTTATAATTATTTAGTCTAAGAAAAAACTAGCCTTAGTTTACCAAAATAACATTAAAACTAGCTCTCAAATACGAATTAGACAGGACTGAGTCAGCAACAGCGTTTCAAAAACATCTCAACTAAACTGAATGTGAAACAATATTGTACATTTAAATGGCATATTAAGTTTAAGTAAAATAAACCTTTTTAATATATATATATATATTTTTTAAATATCATAACCTTACATTTGAATTTATACATCTTTACGTAAAACAACTTTAAAGTCGATACAAAGTAAAGTAGGCTTAAACTAATATTGTTAAAAGGCATTCTTTAATTATTTACATTTATTATAGAAAATATTTTAATTTTCCATGATAGTTAAAAAGAAAGACTATGATGTTTTGCTATACAGAGTTTTTACTCATTTTTTGAACTATTTAGCTTAACAATAAAGCTTTTAGAAAATTTAATTGTCAATTGAATTGTTTTTTAAACACTTCTACCACTAATTTTTCTTCAGGTGTAAACAATTTTTATTTAAAGTCTTATCATTTTAAATGGTCAAGAATATTTGTTGAAAACTTTAAATACATAAATGTATAATTTTAATTTTGTTTTTTAACCTGTAACTAAAAAAAGCAAGAAATTATAAACTATTCTGTAATTTTCTATTTTAATTAAAGTACTAAAAAAAGGTTAGAGCTTGCATTTTCTTTTTTCAAATTTTCTGCAAAAGTTCTTATCAACTTACTTAGTTTAGATTAGTTTCAAAAACCTGGTACTAAGTTTGTTTGTTATTTCTACACTTATTCCTAAATAGCTTATCTAAACACTTGAAAATTTAATATTTATAGTTAATGATAAAATAGAAATTATATTTAAAAAAAAATCTCACTTTGTAAACATGCAAGTAGCTTGCAAGTTTATGAAGCTGCTTCATTTTTTTTTGTGACCAAGCAGGCAAAAGACCCTAATTAAAGACTAAATTTGAAAGATGAAAAAACAGTCAATATCAAAAAAAAAGTATTAGTTTTATAAAAATAACAAGAACGCTGACCAGATGAGTTCATAAACTAAAGGATAGAACATATATTTATTTAAACAACTATATTGAGTTAGCTATATTAAAAATAAAACATTTAAAAAAAGTGTAATATATGAAGTATTTCTACTTCAAATAATTTCAGAAAAAAAATATGTTAATTGTTTATATATGTAGCTCTAATTTTAAACGATAAGCACTATTGACAAAAATTTTCAATTAATCTATATACTAAATAATATGATGTTTTGGAATATGTTACTAAAAACTAAAAAAAGCCAAGATGTCTCATTTTTTATTATTTTGGCTCTTTCACCAATCAGAGTTGTCAAAATTCTAGTGGTTATTATGCAGTTGAGTACTAAAGCGTATAAACTTTTGAATGTTTTAAATCTAAAGCTTACACTCAAGTAAATAAAGCAGATCGTTTTTGCAAATTTGTATAAAACTGTGGCACCTTAATATAAAAATCTGGTTCGCAAAATAAAACTTTGAAATCTGCAATTGAAATTCTCGGGTTTAAAATAAAAAACTAAAACTGGGACTGACGAACATTTTTAAATTTTTAAGCTTAGACCGTAACTATCTAACTTTTGCAGACCTCTTAACAGGAGTATAGCTAAGAAATAGAATAAAATTAATAAAATACAAATGTTTTTAAGTATTCATAGAGACCATACCTTTTGTTTTGTTATTTAGTCGTGATGCTCTTTCTTCTCGTCTATTAACCCTTGTAATTTTAGTTGTAAAACTACCCTAGTACTTTTTTTACCTAATAACATTATTATTATAGAAAACAGATAAGCACTTTATAAATACATATTTAATATTCCTTTAATTTTGTAAATAGTTTCTTAAATTAACTGAGAGTTGAACTCGTACTCTAAAATCAATACATTGTTCAGTTTGATGAGTTACTAGGTATATGCAAAACCTTTTCTCTCAATTTGAATTTGTGGTCTTTCTTCTCACACTGAGAAACATAAACGAGAACGTATCTTAACGTAAAAACAATTTTTATCAGTTAAGTATCAGCTACGGTTACTAGTTAAGTAAAACCAACTTTTTTTAAATTCCACTATAGCTGTCATGATTTTAGTTTAAAATATTTTTCGATTTAATTAGTTCAAAATGTTGAAACTAAACCACGAGTAACTTCAGGTCTCATTGAAGATCCAGTGCGTTACCACCCCTTGCCATTAAAAGTGCCTTTTTATCCACTTAGAATCTCCGTACATAAATCCAACTTCCTTTGTTTCTCTTTAAGGATCATCTGTATCTTATAATTAGCTTGAAGTTATTAATGAAGTTTTTTTTTTATTCAAACACAAACGCTTTATAATAAGATATAAAAATCAATCATAAAACTCTCGCCAGTATTTGTTTACATTAAAAACTTAATAATACACATAAGAAGAATTAAAGATAAATCATCTCATATTCTTACAACTATTTTTTTATTTATTTTAATAAAAAAAAATTGTCACATTTTTTATCAAGTTTTTTTATTTTTATACTCCCTTTTACAAAAAGTAAGATTGTAAGTTGTATAACAACAAGTAAATTATATTTTGTTTAACTTCATTTGCTTAAATAACTTTATATGCAGAAATAAATCTCATTTGAAATATTATATAAAGATTAAATGTTGGTTAGTCAAACTTAGATTTTCAGAAACTATAAATCTAATTATTTGCGTTTATTGATGTACTAATGTTTTAATCTTATTTTAATGTAAAGTAGAAAACACTGTTGGCAAAAATTATTTTTTTTATTAATTTTATTAAAAAACTTATAATAAAAAATGGCAAATTTTGTAGTGGTTATTTAGCTAAAACTTTAATTTATTGAAAATTCAGCAGTCAACCATTATTTATAAGTTCAACGTTATTATAGTTTAGTAATAATTTTAAACATTGTTTAATAGTTTTTACGACTAAACTTCGTATTTTAACTTAAAATTTATTGTTTTACTTTTGATGATTAACAAGTGTTAGTTAAAGTTTTATTTTATAACGCAGTTATATTATATTATAATGTTAAGTTTTCCACTTTTTTTTAACATGATGATACTGCATTTTATCAAGTACCAAGTCAATGATAGCAGAACTTAGTCATTTTTTTAAAGTTGGTTAGATATATTGATTGAATAATAAAA
Organism: Thalia democratica; assembly: GCF_965202585.1. Taxonomy (NCBI): domain Eukaryota; kingdom Metazoa; phylum Chordata; class Thaliacea; order Salpida; family Salpidae; genus Thalia; species Thalia democratica. Next base: position 19,491,709 of record NC_139169.1, read on the forward strand.
AAAAATAATGTACTTTTTTACAACTTAAATTATTACTTCTATACTAATATTGTAAAAAAAAATAAAACAAAATAGCTGACTTTAAACTTTTTAAACAAAACAAGATTTCATTAAACAACTTAGTTTCATACTTACCACAGTAATAACTATACAAAAATTATCTTATTAAAAATATTTTTTTTAATTTTTAGCAATAACTAATACAATATTTAATTTTCCAAGTTAACCTATATCAATGCCAAATAATCATATAATCTCGGCAAAATAGACTTGACAGAAGTAATATAGATGAAATTGACAATGATTGGACTTATGGACATAGACTTGATAATGGCGAGGAGCTTTTTTACTACCAAAGTCCAGGACGTAAAGTCTAAAGGTAGATTTTGATTTTTTTTTTCAATCTCTTAACTATTTTATCTGGTTTAACTAGTTTAGTTACTAGTAGTTAATGAGAATAAAATTTTGTTCATAATAAAATATAAAGAGTTTAAAATGAAATTAAGTTAGCTGGTGTTTAGATTGTGATAAGAAGCTACTTTATTAGTAACTCTTTTGGGTAGGTGTCAAATATGCACGAAAGAATCTTTTTGTACAAAGTCAATGCACGAAGACACTTTTTTAAGGGTTGACAGTGTTTTTTTTTTTTATTTTAATTTCATTTTTTCTTATCACTATTACCTCTAAACCTTACCCTTGGTCAGTAGATTTTTCTTTATATTATTTTACTTATTCATTAATTAATTTTTCTTAATCACATTTATACTTAATACCTTTACTCCTAACTCTTTTCTGGTCGGTATTTGGATTTAGAATTGTTTTTTTTTGCTATCACTTTGCTTTCACTTTTACCCCTTACGCTTATTCTTTTTCGGTGATTTATCTATTATTCTTTTTTATTGTGCAATGTTATTAATCCTGCGAAATTGACCCTTCGTGCTAAAGAGTCTTCGTGCAAAAGTTGCCCAATTTATGCGTACTATTTGTTTATATTTAAATATTTAATGATACTAAGTGTATTTACTTTTAGTCACCTTTAATTTTTTTAAAGAAAAATAAGTGCTTTTTTAACGTAATTATTTTTTATAACCTTAGTTTTTACTTATTATCTGTTTATGAAAGAATAAACATGCAAATAGTAGTGAAGTTTTTGGTTAATAAACACAATGTAATACTTAGAAATAAACGAAACAGTTTTATATATGTTGATTTGATAGAAGCATATTTATGTGTTCTAGCTTGTTAAAAACATGATTCTTCCTCAAGAACCTTTAAGTTAAGCAAAAAAAGACTACTTCTATCACCTCATTAATGTATTAAGCAACAATTCTAGTAGTTATTCATGTAATATGGAAACATTGCAACAATTTACTATTTCACTAAAGTTATAAACTTTTCTGGAGCCATAGTTTAAACAAAAAGAAAAGTTGTGATTATTATGTATTCTACAACTACAAATACTGTAGGGAAAACAATTTCTGCCTATTAAAAATTTAATATTTGATTTTTTCTTTTAATTTTACACCATTTCACTTAAAAGTTGAGTATACTTTTATAGGAACGAGAACCATATGATATTCAACGAGATTTTGTTTCTGAAATTTACCGACAGAATCCTGGTTGGAGTTGCACTTATAGATTTAGAGCTGATAATAGAGTTTCCCTACCAATGTCCGGGGCGTAGTATTTTCAAGTATTTGTTGCTTTGTAAGTGTAATAATCACCTATTAACTACTGGTTAACTGTTTTGGTAAACTGATTGAAATAAAGTGATTTGTGGGAAAACAGTTAGTGATTTTGAGAAAAGATTACAGGGTATTAATGTGCTAATACAAATTTAACTTAATTAAATTTAATCTTTTAGTAGTATGGTCTTTATTGACTCTTAATACATTAAATTTCTTGAAAAGTTTATTTTTTTAAATATTTACTTTAATAGTTTTAGTCTTTAATAAAGTTAAATTTTAGACAATTTTGCTTCATACCTTAAATAAATTTTGTTAAACAATGATTAATTAATCTAAAAATAATATACTGAAAACAATTTAGATGCTTTTGCAACTAGAATTGGTCGTAATCCTGCTATGTTCAGCAAGAACTTTGACCAAGATATCTGATATCAAGACCACATAATCTATTTACAAATCATCTACCTAATATGGAAGAAGGTTAGAATTGTTGTTGTAATAAAATTGGAGCTGATGGAGCAGAAAAATTTTTCAACCAAAACCCAGAACGGCGTCTTCATACGTATGTGTTTTTTGAAAACGCAATTATTTTTTTAACTATTTGTTTTGGTAAACGGAGTTTTCAAATAGTTCCATTATGATACTTAGTATACGAATTTTCATTCTTTATGAATTGTTTTTTCTATTTAATCTACTATTGAAAGTTTTTCATTTGTTAAAATTATAAATTTTAGACGTCGAAAAATATAATTTCTCTAAAACTTACTACAAATTAGTCTTATTACTACAAATTTTTACTTATGATGTATTTAATACAACCGTTAAACTTAAATAAGCATTTTATTCTAAATATTCTAACGACTTTAAACGATAATAAACTGTACAGAACTTTGGATGATTTTGCAACTACAATTGATCGTGATCCTACAATTTTCAACCAGAACTACGATAGTTGTTGGCAACCAACACAACATGATATAGACCAGGGGTCGGCAAACTGCGGCCCGCGGGCCAATTGAAGCCCGCGAAGGGTAATTCTGCGGCCCGCGAGCACGTTATTTTTTTGAATGGATTGCGGCCCGCGAAAGAAAATTTTGTGGCCCGCGAGCATGTAAATGTGGCCCGCTGAGCAAAAATATATTTTAAGTTAAATTTTATCCGGTATTTCGATTTAATTTGATTGGTTTGGTTTTAAATCTCTGTATAACATTTAAAATAATTAGAAGAAAATACTGCTTTAGTTTAAAAATGTAAAAAAGACAGATTAGCATTCTAATAGTATACTTTTCTGAGTTTTATAATAACTTCTTTTTTACAACAACAAGTAATTATCTGAATAAAGAGTGTAAACAGTGCTTGAATTTAATTAGTTAGTTATATAATACCTATTTATTAAATAAACTAAATGCAAATGTTTTCCATTTTGTACAATAGTAATGCACAGTAATTAACTAAAGTGTCATTTCTTCAAGCTTAGATATTCTTTTTCACTGTTTTTTATACCTAAGTTTCTTTTATAATTTTTTTTATTGTGAATGTTATGTTTTAGTGTAAAAACATTTAAAATAACATAGTAATAAGAAATAAGGTTTTTTTTAATTTTTGTTTTGACACATTTTTATTTTTTAGAAGTTTTCTTTGCACAAAATTAATTTATATGCACACCAAGTTAAAAAGATGCTCAAATTTTAAACCACTTTTTACTTATTACTTTAGTTAGTTTAAGTTTAGTTTATGCATAATTTTCTAACATTGTTGTTTCTACTTGTAATTTCTAAATATGTACAGACACATTTAAAACAATATAAATGACATAAACTAATATAGTTTTTGTTAGGTATATATTTTCATTTTTCAAAAATTGTTTTAGTCAAACTAAGTTAACTTTTATGCCTTGCATTTGCTGTTTTTTGGAGCTACCTAATTAATATAAACTAGACTTAGGGATGGTAAATTTATCAAGTTTGTACATTGTTAATCAAAATAGTTCAAATTCAAGCAAATAAACAACTAAACATTGACACACACTCAGACTATCACTATTTTAAGACTTCAAATCTCAGGCCAACCAAGTCAATTTATAAGTTTTTGGCTAGAATTGTTTTTTGTATACAAAAATATCAGAAATGTTTTTGTTGACTCAGGCTGGCTTTTTGCTTGAAAGAGTGGCAAATTAAACTTATGATGTAAGTTTTGCTCAACCCACAGTGTAAGTTTAAGTTATTAAATATGTTAAATTTTAAGTTTTGCAGCTGGTATAATTCAATATATTATTTATATTATTGTGTACATTTAAGTGTGAACAATCAGTGTTGCAAAAAAAACTTGAATCCCGGAAAAGCTTTGAACTTAAAAACTTATGTTTAAAATTCTGGAAAAAAACTTGAATTTGCGAATTTTTGAAAAAACCTGGAATTTCAAACAATTTTTACATGCTAAGTTATGAAATTTCGATTTGACACAAACAAATTTAGCAAATAAACACTTCTTTATTAAAAATATATATTAAAGTAGCTTAACAGTGTTTTTTAATACTAATATATTTTATTTTTTAACGCTATTCAAAATTTAAATAAACTTTGTACTAGAAATAAAAGAAGGAATTGAACTTCTAAAAACTTTGTATTGTTGCATTGCACCTTTACTTGTAAAATTTCACTGATTGTTGTGCTTCGTTTTGGAACTAAACTAAGAAATTCTACTAAAATGTCAAAGTTAGTAAAAACATCTCTAATAAAATTTTTCAGATGAGCAATAGTTTTTTTTATTTATCAGTGCTCGCATGTTAACATATTGATTAAAGTCCTAATTTGATTTATGCGACTTTATAACCTTAATGCATTTCCTAGCTGCAGCATTTTGTTGTCATTGAAGAAATAAACAAAATTTTTTCATTACTGTCAACATAAATTCTTTAAAAAAGTTTTCAATTATAAACGGTTTCTCATTTTAGATAATAAATTTTGCTACTTTATAACTTTCCTTAACAATTTTTTACTGATAATTCTCTAGTTACTGAAGATAATCATGTGTGTTGTTGGAACTTGCTTTAGTGATTTCTTTTTTATCGTTTCTCGCAATAACTACTAACTAGCGTTTTTTTTTTTTGTTGCTCGTCTTATATTTTACAATTAGTATTTTTAATGCAATATTCTTATTGCAGATAAAGAATTGCTATAATGCTTATAAAAAAATAAGTTTTTCTCTTTCGCTAATGACTCAATAAAGTTTTATACTTTTGTTAAAATTGTTTAAGAAACTTAATTGTCCATTCCAGCTGACTTATAAATTTATTTGGCATGTAATTTATTTACTGTTAATAACTTTCGTTATTTCTTTATGCTGTGAACTTTTTTTAACTGGGTTGCTACACAAACAGGCTATTTTAAAAGCTTGAATAATTAAGTTTGTGTGAAACTTTTATTTCAAACACTTAAAAGAAATCTTTTAACTTCCAGAATAGTTTTTATGACTGTAGTGTAGTTTACTTATTGTAGTTTTTTCTTGTTTTTTTACATTTCGTGTACTTTTTGATGATGGTGATATTTTTACTAGGTATTTAAGCTTAATTAACAACGATTTATTAGCTTTTTCAACTTTTAATAAACTTAGGCTGGTTTGATACAACTTAGAAATTTTTGCTCTTTAAGTGGCAACTATGTAAAAGACTAGTTAATAATAAGATATTTTATTTAAGTATTCGAGAATTAATTATGTTAAATCATTTGTTTTAGCTTTCTGGAATACAAACAGGTATTAATTTTATTAAGTTAACTATTTACTAAAGTTTTTAATAAATGTAAACTTTTTAACACGCAAAACATTTTTTTTTAAGTAAATATTCTTAGAAATATGAAAAAAGGGGTTAATAATATAACAAATATATAAAAGTAACCCATAAATTGTCTTTTAAGTTTGTTTTTTATAGAGAGTTAGGTTGTAAGTAAAGTTACAAAAGTAATAAGTTTAACTTATTAAGTGCTTATGAAAGTACATAGTTTATTAACACTTAAGTATATTAGTCAATGTTAATTTTGTTCTAATAAATATTAATTTAAATAAGCATTCTATGTATAGCTTAAAGTCATTGTTAATGATAAGGTTAATAAAAGTAAAACTTTTCTCTCGTGTGACTAAAACTAAAACCAAAAGATTATTCAAATGTCACAAAAACTAAAACTGCGGTCCGCGAAGACTTCGTAAACTAGAAATTTGGCCCGCGACAACCAACTGCCTGCCGACCCCTGATATAGACAATCAAAGAAAACAACAAAATAAAGAAATGTAATTTTACTAACTAAACTTATGTTGTGTTCAAATGTATAAGTTTACTGACTTTTATACTAGTTTTCAATAATCATATTTTAAATCTACATTTAGTTATTTATACAAAATAGGTAATTTAAATTTAATCGTTAAATTTTCAACTAGAATTACGTTTTATTTTGAGACAAAACAACGTTTTTATCTATTTACTTAAAAATCTAAATCTCGAATATCTGAGAAATTAACTAGAATTACAAATAATTTTGAGACAAAACAAAATATTATTATTTATTTAAATAAAAGTCTACATCTTTAAGCGATTGTAGAAGTAATACACTTCATTTAAGTAGTCCTAAAATTTTATAACTTTTCAATGATCTACCTCGGTATTAATAATCTATTAGGTGGTTTGAATGTCCAAGAAATTAGATTAATATCAACGTTGAAACGAATGAGACTTTTACAAAAAGTTTATTTACTCAAACGCACATAGCTTTACTGTTTATAATTAATATCACGAGCAGTAATTGACACAGAACTTTACTAAGCACGTTAAAATGAAAGTGTAGTAATGTTAGTGGTTTATTTGAAGAAGCCAATTATGCTTTAACTTTCACAATCCGTCTTAAATTGAACTTTTTTAATCGTAATAAATGCTTTAGCTAGATACCAAAAACTACTGTTTTATTTAATATCAAAACAATGATAGAAAAACCTATAATTATAAATGTTATCTAAAAAAACTAAATAGTAATATTTGTGAAGATAGGTTGGTGTTACTCACAATAGAGTTCAAAATTTAATAGAAAATCAGTCTTAAGCAGTTGATCAACAGACAATGAGTTTGATTTAAAGTAAGTTTCATTTATAAGAGAACATTTTAAATGTATGAATAAATGTACTTAAATATTTAATAGACTCTAATTTTTCAAGTTTGCAAACTAAAAAGCTGTTTACTTACGTCGAATTCACTGATACTATAGTTTAAGCGAATAAAAATTAAATTATTGAGTAAAATATCTTTTCAGGAGACCCATTGCTATAAAGACTTTTGTGGAATGCTTTCCACTAACTTATACCTAGTTACAACTAGTACACGTTAAGTTTTCTAATTGATGTTTTAAATTGATATTTTATTTCTTTATGTATTTATTATGATTTTTGTGTCTTTGTTGTGCTGTGTCCTTTTTATTCCGTTTATTATGCAAAAGTTAATTAGTAATAAATTGGTTAGAAATGTTAAAAAATACTTTGTGCTTATTTACTTATAGATTGAATACTTATTATTAGTATTTATTCTCAACTATCTGAAAAAACTTAATTACTAAATCTAAACTAATTTATCTCAATTTTTCAACTATTAAAAGATATTAATAAAATCTAAATAATTTAACTTTTAAGTAAAAGGCATGTTGTTACTACAGTCTTACTTACAAACTATTAGTGTAATACAAGGAGAAATAACTTAATCTAGCTTAAATGGAACACTAATTTGAAACATTTTTTTTTACCTTATCAATCAAGAATATAAAACACCTTATTAAGATTTTCAAAGTTATGAATAAAAGTTTATACCAATGATTGTTTTAAAGGTAAAAGCTATAGCAATATAAAAATAACACTAACTGATAAAACAGATTGCAACGACAGTTTTGTTATTAGTTTTGTTTTTTTTTATTTAAGTCACTAGTAAATGAAAGTTATGTAAGTGACTTTAAATTGAACTACTTTAGAAGTTTAATTTTAAAAATTACGTATTCTAAAAAATATTAATATTTATTTTTTTTTTAATTACAAAAAAAAAACTCAAATAAATGAAAGTTAAATTAGACAAAATTTTAATAAGTAAATTTATTTTGAATATGTATTTATAAAATATATGCATAAAAAGTTTCTCAGGAAAATTAATGTACTAATTTTATATACATAGCACTGTTTTTTCTGGGTTTTACAATAATTTTATTCTACCAATTGCAACTAACTATTTGAGGGTGTCAAAAGTATTTGGATTCGGTCAATTATTTTAACAATACCTCTTAAGTAAATAAACTAAATGCAAATGTTTTCAATTATGTACAAAAGTAATACATAGTAATTAATTAAAATGTCATTTCCTTACAGTTTAGGTATTCCGTTCAACATGTAGTTTATATCTAAGTTTTTTTTTTTGATATTCTATCTATATATATGTTATGTTAAACAAAACATTTAAAAACAATAAAATAAGAATTTTTTCTTGATATGAACAGTTTTTAATTGTTTTAGAAGTTTTTGGTGCACTTTAAATTATATCCTATGTACTTCAATGTACAGAGATGCTAATTTTTTATTTATATACTTTAAAAACTTTTTATTTAATACTCTGACTAGATTAAGGGTAGTTAAACCATTATTTTTACTTATAACTTTTTCTACATATGATATCTAAGTGTGTAAAGACAAATTTAAAATATATATATGACACTAATTAAAATGTTTTTTGTTCAGAACATAATATATTTTCGATTTGTTTTTATTTTAGAAAATTGAACTACTTTCTGTGCGTTGCATACTAATGTACAAAATTGCTCCTTTAGGGAACTACCTATCTAAACAAACTAGATTTAGGGATGGTTAACTTTTTAAGCATGTTTATTGCTATCAAAATAGGTCAAATTTAAGCAAATAAACAATTTAATTTTCCCACACAGCTGGAAAGTAAACTTATGATGAACGTTTTGTTAATTTCACAGGTTTAATTTTAATTATAATATATGTTAAATATTAAGTCTTGCAGCTGTTAGAATTTGAAAAGTTATTTTTCTTATTGTTTATATAAAAGTGTGAACAACCAGTCCAAAAAAAAAATTGAGTTCTAGAAAATATTTAAATTTCACACTTTTTGAAAAAACGTGACAATTTTAAAAAATTTAACGTATGAAGTTATAAAATTTTGATTTACACGAAAATCTATCATATAATTATTTTTATATGTTTTCACCAATTTATGTTTAATAAAGACATCTTTAAAGTAACTTAACAGTAGCTTTTTAATGTTGCTATACTTAACTAAACTTAGTTTTATACTAAAACTAGACCAAAAAACTTGCTCTTTCAAAAACCGGGAAGAAATTCAGAATACTTAAAAAGTATTTCTTAAAAACCTTTGGCAATCCTTTAACGATTAATATTGGTTAATAAAATACATATGATGTTTGAAATATGTTATGTTTATACAACACAGGAAAAAACAAATTTTTACAAAATAAGTAACAGTAGTAGTTTTAAGCAGTGATCGTCAAGCTAATCAAATTCTGTGTACAACAAGCTGCAAAAAATAAAATCAGTGCACCTTAAGATCTAATTTTAATGCACTAATAAAAGTATGTAAACACTTTTATTAGTGCATTTCTCTTTAAAAGTCATAACTCAGTTTGTATTTACATGCAAACCATTAAAAAACTAAAGTCATTTAATTGGCCTTATTTATTGAACACTTCTTATTTATACTTATTTATTGAACACTTCTCCGCAATTACTACAAAATTCCCAGTTCAGTGTTTTTTAAATATTTATTTCAATATTAACTACATACTAAATCTATGTATTTATTTATTTATTTATACAATTCTAAATATCTCAAAATTTCGTGCACCCCTAAATGAGTTTTGTGTACCCCAACATTTTTGTGCACTCCATTATTTCAAAAAATACTAAAAATAGGGGTTAATAATACAAAAATTTATAAATTACAGTAACCTCTCGCTTTTTTACGCACATTGTGTCCACAGAAAAAGTGCGTAAAGATATGAGAGATCGTAAAGAAACGAGAGGTACCAAATATACTCACTACAATGGCTGTTTTTTAATATTGCTTCAAGTTAAAAGCAGACTTGGCACTTTCCCACTTTTAACTATTTGTTTACTTCATTTATAAATATGAAAATAGCAGATAAAACTGTACATATTTAAAAAAAAGGATTTTAATTTCTATAAAATAATAATAATACGATTAGAAATAATTTTACTATTTTAATAATAAGTAGAAATTATCTTTATTTTTGATTATATGTGACATGTATATTCTATTCTACTTAGCAAATTCAATTTTTAATTAAGCATTTCTTTACAATTATAAAATGTTGTTTGTTAGTATATGGGGCAAGACTGCTTGTATTATTTTTTTGTGTTTTAAACTCTCATTAATTCATTATACTTTCATTATTAAACACAGTCATGTTTATTTCAGAATTTTGATTTAATCTCTTATTGTTAACAAAATTTCTGATATACTGAGGTATAATTAAATGTTTATCAATTAGTCAAGGAATATAAATTTACAAAGTCTAAAGATATAGAGAGGTATGTTAGCATTCAAAAACATACTTTAATTTAGAAATATACATTAAAACGAATTTGTGCAATATTAAAAAAAAAACTAAAATTTTTATTTTCTGAATTTTATAGAATTCTGAAATGCGTAACTAAACGAGAGTGCGTAACGTCACGAGTGCGTAAAGATCCGAGAGAGTACTGTAACTTATAATTGTTTTTCAAGCTGGATTTTATAAAGTGTTAGGTTGTTAAAATAACAAAAATATTAAGTTAAAATAATTAACTGTTTTGTATAGTCAGAGTTTATTAAGTTTAAAGATTATTACATTAATAAAAATTCTACTTCATTAATTATGTATAATTTGTATAGGCCATAAAATATATTATATATGAGGCTAAACGTCATTTAAAATTATAAACAGAATTAAACCTTTTTATTAGTGTGACTTAAACAAAACAAACAAATTATTTAAATGTCACCCAAACTAAAACTGCGGCCCGAGAAGATTTAAAAAATTATATCAAAAAAAAGCACTAAATACTTGCTGACCTATTAGTTGTTAGATAGTTTTTAATTGTATAAAACTTAAACCCATATCTTTTACTTCAAGGAATTTTTTTTAATATCCGTCAAAAATAGTAAAATTATATTTATATGAAGATACTACTGTTTGAATTAAAATTTATTATCTAGACATATAGATACTAGTGTGAAAAAACATGTTTGCAATAAGGGCAGGTGTTGTGATCCAAAAACCAGCGTTTAATACAATCCTGACAAAAAACATGCTGTCCTTGACAGTCAAGCTGCAACATTCTTCTTCCAACTTCAACGTCTTCAAGGCACACTCCGCATCGATCTCCAACCTTATCTGCTCTAAATTGATGAAATCTTTCGAACCTTGCTTTTGAAAGACCTTTTTTCGGCTGCAACTTGTTCATGGTAGCAGTTTCTAAGAGTAAACTTCTTTGTACGAACTCATTATAACTATTTTTAAGCTCGGAGACAAATGGTTTGAGACGAAAATATTTAGTTGCAATGCCTTTACCAATAATCCTTTGGTGCTCACTGCGAAAACTCCTTTTGTTTATGACTAGTGAATGCCACAAACCAAACAAATCATCAAAATCTTCTGTAATTTCAAGTTGATTTCGCCAATGATCAAAACTATGTACTTGCATGATTTTTTGAAATGTTTTGATACTTCTTTTCTGCAAAGTTCAGTAGTTTTTGTTTTTAATTCTACGTAAAAAACTTTGGTCTTTTATTTAAAAAAAGAATCAAGAGATTTTTTTAATATACATTCGGTAAAAATAATTCATTTTTACTTAAAACATTATAGTTTAAATTTCTTAGCTAACGTTAAAAATAATTTTTTTGTTAACTAAATCAATGGTCTTACGGTAAGCGACTGTGCACACTATTGCGACTTTAAATTATTTTACGATGTACACAAATTTTGTAAGGCAAAAATAAACTTTTAATTGACGTTTGTTTTGTATGTTTTCATTATATAGTTATTTGCCTTAATTAAAAACGGTTGCTCAGTTTACTAAAATGTAAAGAGATTATTTGAAGAGAGGTGTGCAAATCAAACATTTTATTCACGACCGGTTTTGGTGGCAAAATATTGCGACCTCTACAAGCAAAATAAAATATTGAAAGCAAAAAACAATGTTAGTTATCTATAATTTTGTTTAAAAAGTTATTCATGCGAATTAAATTATTAAACCTAAACAAAAAATAAAATTTTACATATTCGATGTAATGTGCACTTTAATATTTCAGTTTGCTTGAAGAGATCGTAATTTTTTGCCACCGAAGCCGGTCATGAATAAAATATTTAATTTGCACACCTCCATTTAGTATTTTTTCTTTATAAAAAGCTAACTATAACAAAAATTCATATTATTTTAGTCTAGTGTGCGCAGCTTTTTAAAAGGTGTCAGAGAGACTTGTTAACATACTAAGAGTTAATATGGTAAATCAGCAATGAAGCGTATAAACTTGGTCTGTTTTAAGTTGATAACTTCACGCTCGAGTAAACAAAGCAGTGATTTTCAACATGTTCGGTATCAGTCACTTAACTTGACATTTTTAAATATTCAAACTACTATAAAACAATATTCTACACACAAAAGATACTAGAAGAAATCTTTGTTAAAAACCAGGAGAATATTTATTTGGTATTCTTATAAAAAATTTAAAATATAAGTAATAGTAGTATTGCTCTTAAAACCTTTGTACACTTACCATACATTGACGTTTCAAAGCACATAAAACTAATACTATAACACCAACAAGTAGTGCATAATAATTTACCCAAAGAAATGTTAAGTTGTTCATAATTTTTATACCACTATCTGCAAATATTCGTTTCTTAAACATAAAATTTAAACAAAATTAACATAACTATTGATAGTAAAATTAAATATTTTATTTTAAATATCAAAAATTTTATCATCATTTAATTTTTAAATTGAAAAACTCATTCAAAAGCGCTTAATAGTATATTTTAAATACTGTTAAACTACTTTACACAGTTTTTAACCTTAAGCTTAACTTTAAACTAAAACTAGGCCCAAAAACGTGTACTTATGAAAACTTGGAGGAAATTTTTTTAAAACTAGCAGCAACCTTGAGTAATATAATTAGTAAACACTTTATAATATACTTTTTTTCACTTTATATATTTATGTATGAAATTTTTCAAAAATAATTTTTTGAACATTGTGATTAGTCAAAAATATCAAAAATAAAAGTTTAATTAAGACATAAGTTTTATGTACATAAGAAAAATAAAAGATCAAAAACAAAATATAAACCACAAAATTATAATTTAGAATATGTATTTATTTTGAAAATGCTTTTTTTTTTTAAATAACTTTATCTTCATTAGTAGTATTTTACTTTGTTTATATACTACCCAATATTTAAAAAATAAACATCTAGCAATCAAAACAGTACTTGTGACATAGCTTTGCTTATATTTGGTATTTTACTGTGATAAAAAAAGTTAACAAAGTTAGTTTTAAAAGAGTGCTAAACCTAATTAAAATTAAAAATCTAAGAAAACCTAATTGTATATCATTGTATATGTTCTTTAAAATTGAACTATGAACTAGTTTTAAGATAAAATACAAGAACTAGTTATGCCCTGCACTAAATAATGTTTATAGATATCTTTAAACTATAAAATTATACTATATATTCAGAGCTGACACTTTTTTAGGCAAACTAACTACTCTAAATGACCAACAACTAGCCTAAGTGACTATAAACTAGCCTAAATGACCAAAGAACAAAAAAAATACTAACATAAATTTTGCTATGTTTATGAACTATCCCTAAAAAGATAATTTCAATTTAATCTAAGCCAGTGTGCATTGGGCAAAGTAGAGTTGTTAGAATAAATAAAAAAAGATAACAGAACGAAGGTTTTTTTTGTTTTATTTTTTGAAATTATATGTTTGAGTAATTTTTGCCACTTGCTCATTAATATCAAACAAAACTAAATAATATATATATTTTAGGTAAGACAAATAAGTATTTATGAAATTTATATACAACAAAAACTAAATTTTATAGTACTGTAAAATACTTTTAAGTTTATTTTAAGTTCTATATTTCACAAAAAATCTTTAAAATATTAAAAGTTATATGTACAAATGTATATGTTTTATTATTTAATTTATTATCAATAAATACTAAGCTGTCAAATTTAGCTCTCATCCTTAATAACTTGAAAAAGATATATAAAATACCTATCTTGTACTTAAGTACTTTTTGGTACAAGTGGATATTTTTGGTTAACATTTAAAATAAGAACTTTAAAAGTAGAACTATGTTGACTAAAACGCATCTATTAAAAATTAAACCGATTCAAATTCAATATAATATTAAACTAGCCTGCGTTTTCAAAACATTTGAAACTAGACTGCATCTATTTTTAATTAAAAAAACAATTCAAACAAGCACGATTCATACTAATATTTATAAAAAAATCAAGTTTTACCGTATAGAACAAATTGTTTGGTAAGTTTAGTTTTACAGCTGACTATTCTAAAGTTTAAAAAATTAATTAGTATTAATACTTTAACTAGCGAAATCGAGTAGGTTAAGTGTAGAATAAGTTTTATCTGAACTATATAGTGCATGTATTAAATGTTTATAACAAGGGCGTGTCTAGACTTTTTTCAAATGGGGTTCACAATTTTTTTTGTTCCTATTTTGCCGATTAAGCACGTATTTCTTAGATATGCACTGCCAGGTAAGTACGCAATATTTAATCAAAAAACTCTGTTTTTAAAATGCTTTTTTTCTACTCAGGAACAAAAAAACATATAAGTAGTTATAAAAAATATTATATTTTTTTATTTATTATATGTATTAAATTCAGATAAATTAAAACTAAAAGAACCAGAAAAAAGTTATGAACTTACAAATTGTATATCAAAATTCAAATCTGTTATTTAAAACAAAATTTTTACAGACGTAACTAACTTACTCTATAAAAAAATAACTTTTTTATCAGGAAAAAATATTATAAAATAATTAAAGTTAGATTAAAATTTTATAAAGAGAATTTCAATTTTGAATTAAATGTTAGTATAGATGGAGTTCTTACAAATTCTCTTTTAAACTTTAAACTCTTTAGACTTGTATATCTATTTATAGTAAAAGTATTTTATTACAAGTAACTTAATCTATAAAAATTGAAATTTCACTAAAAAAAGATGTTTAAACTTATACAAATAAAATAAAATATCTTTATAAAAATTTATTCTAGTTTTAGATATTTTATAAGACTGTTTCCTGATATAAAAAATAATTTTTTATAGAGTAGATTATTTAAGCCTGTAAGATTTTTGTTTTAAATAACAGATTTGAATTTTGATATACAACTTGTAAGTTCATAACATTTAAATAAAATTTAAAGAGAATTTCAATTTTGATTTAAATGTTAGTATAGATGGAGTTCTACAATTTTTTCTTTTAAATTTTAAACTCTTTACTTTTATATATCTATTTATAAAGAAAAACTTTTTCAAGTAATTTAATCTACAAAAATTTAAAATTTCACTTTCATTTCAATTTAAAAAAATGTTTAGACTTAGATAATTTATTTAAAATATCTTTAAATTTTATTTAAATGTTTGCCTGATGGTGCAAAAATTCTAATGATGGTTTTGAAATCTCTTATAGTTAAAAATTTCAAAAAATCAAGAATCAACTTTATGGCCAACAGATATATAAATATAAAACAACTAAAATATAGATATTAAAATAACATTAAATAATAAAAGAATAGATTTCAAGGTGGTGTTGTTGTCTAAAAATGATTTGAAACTATCTGAATTAAACTTTTCTAAGTTTAAACAAAGCTGGTTGACACATAAACAAATAATATAAATGTTTAAGTACAAACACAACATTATTATATAACAACATAACACAAAAGCTTCACACAACATTATTATATACAATAAACTAAATAAAATATATATTTAGTGATTATATTGGAGATTTTTTAAGTAAAATTGTACTTACTAGTTTAAAAACAATACTTAATCAATAGTAATGTACACAAATTTACAATTTATAATGAGAACTAAGAGCATCTTAGTAAAAAGTTTACTAGAAAAAAAAAATGCTACTTTAAAACTTTTACCTAAGATGACGTCACAATTCAAATTTTATTTGAAATCTATTTCAGCTGGGCAGTATAGAGCATTTTTTGTTAAGGAAACGTTTTTATCTTTAAGTATTATAAATTCAACTTTCATTATTCAAAGTTTATCAAATAGCCAAAACTAAGTCAATAAACAACGTTTTTAGTGATAGTCTAAGAATCTTTTTTTCTTTTTTCTTTTTTTTTTCAAGGGGTTCACAGGAAACAGGAAACCAGTCAAAACACGCCTCTGATTTATAATAAAAAAAATTAAATTTTACATTGTTGTAATAATCTTAACAATTTATAATAAAAACTGAACAATGGAAGTTTAGTTCTTCAGTTCATATAGTTCTATAGAGAGTTTGAATTATAGTATATGCAACTAAAAGTATAGTAAAAACGTTAAAAATACAACTAACATGTAAACTTCTCGTTAAGAATTTAGGGTTAATTAACAGGTATTTTTTCTAAAAGTTAGTCAAAGTTAAAACAAATATCTAATTAGAATAAGCCTTAATAATAACATTATTTTACTTTTAAAATTCAAATTCTACAAATTAAATTTTAACTTAACTTTAAAACTAAGTCAACTCAAACTCGCTTGGAAGCTATCGTAAAATTAACCTTTCTTTTTTAAAGTTGTTTAAACTAGACTGACTTGGCTTTAGCTACGCTGAACAAGACTAAAAGTTTTCAAAAACTAGTCTGAGTTACTTGTATAGCCTCGATGCGAGGCATTCCTATTAAGTGTTTCATTTTAAACAACCTTTATATTAATTTTACTATGTTAAATACAATGACATTGTAAGTAATTTTGTGAGGCTTGAAAGTACTAGCCGATTTTTTCTCACTACTAATGGCAAAACATTAGACTGCTTTTATTACGGGCAGCTTTTTTTGGTTAAAACTATTTAAGGTAGATCACGCGTTTGGGTAAAGGTGAAACAAAGTATGAATATAAGTAATAAAGTTAAGTAAACAAACTCACACAAACGTATATTTAAAAAAAGCATGAAAGTAAAACATAGGGTGCTTATAGAAATAATGATCTGTTTTAGCTTGTAAAAGTCTTACATTTATAAAGTATCAGTAAATCACTAAATTTAGATGACTTAACGAAGTATAAATAGAGGATTTTTTTTTCTAAAAAAAAATCCTAACAGACTACATAAGAGCTTTTTTTATAATGTAAATATATTCTGCACTTACGCTTCTTTAAGCCATCTAAAATAAATTTCAGGGTATGTTTGCTATGTTTCCTAAGTGCAAATGCAAACTAAAAAAAATGTTGCTATTCTTATAAGCACCTGAATGAAACAGCTATAAACTTGGGTAACTTTTCAAAGCCTTCTTCTATTTAAATTATTACCGCATCTTGCGTATTCTTTAAGTTTAAAAATTTTGCTAAAGTGAACAAAGAAAAGTAACCCTAAACAACTTCACAAGATTAATTATAATATATAAAGCTGAATTTGTAAATTACAAGTTAAAACTTTAGTTAACTACTTGTTTGTTTAAATTAAATGGATAAAACAATGGAAAAATATAAGTATGGTATACCATGCACAGTTTAATATTTACTAACATAAGTCACAACACGTTAACAGATGAATTTAAATGAAGTTTCTTATATTAGGTATACTTGATATATACTTAGAAATGAGGTATACTTAATTAAAATTTGAATGAAACAGAAAACTATTTTTTGTATACAGCACACAGGATCTTATTTTAAGTTTAAGGTTTCTAAAAAATTAGCCTATTTGTTTAAAAAAAAAAACTTATCTAATCCAAATAAATATTCAATGCAAAATAGAGTAATGAAAATTGATTAAAATTGTGCTCTACTTTGAAACTAGCAAGACATTGCAGCTTTACTAATAATATAATAGTATTTAACATTTTAGACTACAATTATTTATTAGTTAAAAATAAATTTTATAAAGCAAGTTTTTATTTCAATTTACTTTTGACGGTTGAAAATTGGTTACAGTTGCAAAACAAATTCTCGTACTTTTTTTTAGATTTGATAACTTTTATTTCCTGGTTTACTTTGAAACACTATGAAGAGTATTTTTGAACTAATCATAATGTTAAAATAAATATCTTTTGAGAAATTTCATACTTAAATATATAAAGTGAAAAAAAAGTAGTACCACGAGTTTAGTAAATATATTAATCTTTGTTGCTGCTAGTTTTTCTTCCAAGTTTTTAAAAGTACACGTTTCTGGGTCTAGTTTTATTTTTATTTTAAGCTTTCGGTCAAAAACTGTTTATAATAGTATAACAACAGTTAAAAGATACTGTAAAGCGTTTTGGATGGTTTTGAATTAAAAATTTCAATGATGACAAATTTTTTTATTTTTATGAGAGACTTTAAGTGATAAATCAAAATTTTACTACTTGACATGTAAAAATGTTTTAAATTCTTGGTTTTAGTAACTTTTATTTCATATTATAGTTTTTTTTTTTCAATTTTTCTCAAATTCCAGGTTTTTCCATATTTTCAGGTTTGGTGACAACTCTGACTAAAAAATATTTTTTACTTCTTACATAATAATCAATAAATAGTTTACTAATTGAGTAGATAGTTATCAATAAAAAGCTTAATGTTAAAAGCAGTATGAATACTCTATATAAAAAAAAATGCAAATTTAAAATAAAAACATAGATATTCCCTTGATGTAGAGTTAATTTGTATTAATTTTAAAATAAGCTACATGAGTTAAGTCATATTATATAAAATAAACTTTGTTTAAACTATATAATAAAAAAAATCAATACTATGAATAATTGTGTAGTTTAAAACAATGATAAATTAAAAAAAAAGGATCTACAATTAAGTTATCTGAAACTTTAGTTCTACAATTGATGTAAAAACATGTAATTCATGGTTTAATAATTAACCAATTTTTTAACAAACTTCAATTAATAAAAAAATAACTGAAAAGATTAAAGCAAGTTATTTCCTGTATTATTAAATACTTTTGTAAAAAACCAAAATGGTTGCAGTTTATAAAGTTTCAAATTATTGTGCCACCCTGTTGAGTTAGTTTAGCCAAGCATCTGTTGTAGTGAATCAAAAGTATTAATAATAAAGCAGGAAACATGAGGTAGTTCATAAAAGTAACATAAGTTCTTTGAAATATATACTACAGATACTGAACATTTAACAGTAAGAATATTTAATAAATAATGAAAATTAAACAAGTAAACAAAATATCTAAGGGTGTAGTTCTTTAATTATTGTAAAACTAACCATTTTTTTTATAATTATATTTCAAATGAGATTTTTGATTACAAAAGTATAGACAAATTAATTAATTCAAGCTGTTAGCTTAATCATTATATACTTCAATAAAAACTTAAAGTTAAATTTTTATTGTTTTGATTGCAAAAAAACATTAATTGAAGTTTAAACCACATTTGCTAAAAATTTGTGGTAGTAATCTCAAAAATGCCAAGAGATATATTCTTAGTGATTTTTTATTATTTGCTGTCTTAGTTGTGCCTCCCATACGGAACCTATTGTAGCCTTTTACTTTGAAAGGCTTCATCTCAAAAGTTATTATGAATTTTAAAAATCTGTAAAAAAATCTTGTAGCTTATTGAAAACTTTACCAAACAAGATCAAATTGTGAAAAAATGTTTAACTCCCCTATGCCCTTGAACTTATCCTTACTTTACACGGATGCGTACTTTTTAAAGATATTTTTTGAATGTTTAGACAAAAAGTCTTAAAAGTTTGTTCCTACCTTACACGGATGCGTACTTCTTAAAAATTTCTTTTAAATAAAAAACATATATGTTTAAAAAAAATTTAGAGCATACCTTACATGGATGTAACCCCCTTGCCTCAACTGTAATTTCCTTTTGTCTTTTGGAAGTATATTTTTGGAAGTATTATCCTTTTGCATACTAAATGGAAGTATCATAGTTGTATAAATAAAAAAAAATGGAAGATACAGGTTGTAGAAAGTATGATTTATAAAATTTCTTAATTTGAAGATGTTTTGCAATCTTACTCATAATCAAGACACTAATGGCATTCACTAGTGAAACTAATTATGAGCATGAAACAAAAAGTGTTGACCCATTTTTATCATAATTTTTTTTAAACTGTTTTTTTTTTTATAAATATACTATCTATAAGTTGTTGTTTTATTAAAAAACTCTGAAAAATTTTAGTAAATTGCTTTAAAATGACGGAATAAAATATTTCAGTGACTTTTTCTTTGAAATCTAATAAAATTGGCCTTGTAAATGATAAAAATTAAATCCTAATATATACTTGTTTAACACTCTTTGAGTCATGAAATTTTCCGTAAGTAACTTTAAACAGGGTTCTTGCGCGACAGGCTAAATCAGGCTAAGTCAGGCTAAATCATTTTTTTTGAAAAAAGTTGAAAAACGTCAGGCTATATCAGTTTGTTTATTTTAAAATTTGAGAATCTCAGTTTTTCTCAGTTTAAATGCTTTAAAATTTTTGATTAAAAAAATTGAGAAATCTTTTTAGTATGAAGTTTAGATGTGAGTTTACTTCTAAATAATGATTTAGTTATAAAGACAAATCAGTCAGTACTTGTAAAAATAAATGCTTAAAACCTTTTGTTGAATCTCTATTAAAATTTAAGAATCTTCATTATTTTGTTTTGTGTAGATTATATACGTCATGACTATAAAAATTCTTAAAAAAATGCAGTTTTAACATTACAGTTTAGTTCAACAACTTAGCTGTTTGTTTGAATTTTAATACTCGTGTAAGCGTTTCATTTTAAGTTTTAATAAAACACGACAATGCACGTCGTTTTATTATAAATCTTCTGGTTATAATGTTTTTACTTAGTGCTTAAGTAAATTAAGAATTGTGTTTAGTAAAACAAATTAAATTTTTACACTAGTAATAGATTAGATATAACACTTATTTTAAAGCTTATCACTGAATTTGTTATGTTAAGGGCATAGGGGGGGTCAATAACCTTTTTTACAATTTAGTCTTATTTTATTGAGTTGTAACTAAGCTTTGAGTTGCTTTTTGCAAATTTTTAAAGCTCTAAATATTTTTGAGATAAAGCTAATTGAAGTCGGAGACTACATTAGTACTAATTAAGACCCCCCAATATTAAAAATGACTTCTTAAAGGGATTTTCCGTACTTTAAAAAATGTCAGGCTAAATTGGTCCCGGTCAGGCTAAATGAAAAAAATTTCGCGCACGAACCCTGTTTAAACTTCCCGGTATTTTTTTAAATTCCTTAAAAAGTTTCACTAAACTTTTGAAAGTTTTCCTGAAGTTTTTAAAAATCTTAAAACTTTCGTTAAATTTTTACAAAAATCAAGACTGCTTTGAGTTTTCCAGAGTTTAAAAAAAAATTCGTGAGTTTCCCTGAGATTTTCTATAATTTGATATTTCCCTGAGCTCATTAGTGTGTGGCAACCCTATATATATGTTATTACATAAAAGCCAATGTGAATTTGATAATTACCTAGGATAAAGTTGCACCAATGTCTAACTGAAATTATATTGTATTTGATGTATTATTAACTATAACTTTTGGCTTAAAATTTAGATTTTATAAGTACATATATTGAATTATAGATCATAAACTAATAAAACTTAAATATTTAATTGCTTTTATTAAACAATATAAAGCAATAATATCATTTAAATTGTTTATATTGATTATTATATTGTAAAAAAAAACAATCGATTACTTTAGTTTGTCATAAATAAATTTATTCTCACTATGTATTAAAAGCTTCTTTAAAACAAAGTATATTTTTAGATTAAAAATAGTTGGCATAAAACATAGATTTTTAGCCTAAAATAATGGTTAGAAAGACATTGAATTCAATATAATTTCAGCTTGACATTGGTAAAACTTCATCCAAAGTAATTACTGTGAATTTTTGTACAAAATAATGGACCCCACTACTCATTAACTTATATTAGCAGTAAAAAAATAATAGTCCTAAGTTAAATTATTATTTAATAATTTTTTCTCATCCTACAGATTTATTACAGTTAAATTGTATACAAATTTCTGAAACTAATAAGGTTAAATATTTTAAAACAGAAATTTCGATTATTAAACCAAGTGTTATACTAACTTGTAACAACTTGTGGTACCAAAATATGGGATGCACGACCATTCAAAGTAAGTTTAACTAGTTAATATAATAAGTACAAATAATTTTTTTTTTAATCCTTCATGTAATTTTTTTTTATTTACATGGTGTAAAATTCTAATATAATGCAATAAAAGAAATAAGGTGGTTTAAGTAGCTTATAAATAAGTTAAAACTTACTTAAGGAGAATTGAAAGTTAAAATAACTGAATGATTAGTAAGTAAATCCTTTAAAAAAACAGAGTAAATAAACCAAAAACTGAACTTAGTTTACTAAAAAGTTAAAGCTAACAAATAGGTTTAGAAGTTTTAAAACATTTTTTAGAAATATAATGTCTTAAGTCTTCACTTAAATTAATCATCACTTTTCAATGAAATTCTTTATTGTTTTTTTTTGCAATTTACTAAAGAATTTAATAAGTACTTAAGATAAACCATAAGTTTCTAAGTGATTATAAGATTACTCCTTTTACATAAAAGTATTTATTTACAGATTAGTATTAAATTTAAGGAATTACAGTTTGTAACTTGGTTAAAGTTTTGTTTACAAACTTTTGTTTTCATTTTACTCATAACTGATATTAATTACATTTTACAACTGTTTTTGTTTAAATATACTCCTTTGTTATACTACAAAAAAAGAACTAATGCTCGTATTGTTTACTAAAGTTTCTACGCATTGCACGGTGCTTCAAAACAAAAAGAAAACAAACAGCAAATTTTTTCAAACAATAACAAAAAAGACATTATGACGTTACAAATGAAAATGAATAATTTTACTTAGCTAATCTTAAAAACAACATCTATATAACTTAACATATGTTTAAGTTTTTTTTTGTTGCTTTTTTTGTTATTGATTAGTGATTTTTTAACGTTTAAAAAACATATTTTGGTTGTAAAGACAAGGTCGCTGTCTTTTTTTTTAGTGATGTCCTTTTTTTTAATTATCTTAATTATATACTTTCCTAGCCTATATAAATAAGATATATTGTTTTAGTTCAGCAAAGTATTCTATGTTTAAAAACATAATATTTGTATGCTTCTTTCAGCTCCCTATGTAGTTTGTAAACTCAGTATTATGTCTTTTTAATTTATTATTAAAGCTTTCCATATGATTACTGTATATATTTTTGAATGTTGCGTTTGTTGAACCAACGTAAAATTTTGTTATGTTGTTTTTATTTTTTTATAGTTGCTCGGTAAATTGTATTGTTTGCTAGGCAGTTATTGTCTAAAGGGCATTTTTTCTTTCCTGCAGTTTCAAGATTTTTTTTTTGGTCGAGGTTTAGGTTGTTTAATATTTTATTATTGTGTTTAAGAAGTTTTTTTTGAAATTTTCCATCCAGCTATAAAACAATTATAGCCTCTTAAAATTTCTGTGGTATGAGTGGTTTGCGTCAAATTTTTTTTTTTCCCAAATTTTAGAATTCTTTTTATTTTTTAGTAGCTACAGTTAGGAAAAAAGGTAAGTAGAAAAAAAAAATCAAACCAACAAAATTTAAGTAGCAAGAATGGAGTTGTATTTGTATGAAATACCTACAAAATAATGTTGTTAGATACACAATAAAGAACAATTCAAGTTTTGTTTTAAAATAAGCGAAACATATATCATTTTTTAAAGTAATTTTGTGATCACTAAAATATCAGGTCAAAACAAATTTTGCTTGTCTAAAGTAAACTACTTTTTCTATTGTAAAGTAAAGAACTGTAGATTAAATAGACTTTTAATATGTTTTATATCTTAAAAAATAAAGTGACGTTTTATTAAATCGTAGATATTTTGAACTGCAAGAAACCCTCTAAAGTAGATAACTAAAAAGTTGCTAATGGATTTTAGTTGTGTTTTTTATTTTACTGTTGAATAAAGTGTATTAATACTTGTTAGTATTTGTTTTGTTTTAACTTATAAAAAAAATGAAAATTGTTTTAGCTTTTAAACCATATCGCACTCAGTCGCATACCGAGGGATCAACTAAAGTTCAAGATTGCCCCGAAGCTAATACTAATCTGGCTCCTGTCGAGACTGCCTAACCTGTTACAGATTCGTTTTCAAAAATAATTCAAAAGTGGCTCAGAAATTAATATATGCGTTAACTACTTATAAATTACTTAAGTGACATTTTGATCTATTCTGTAGTGTTAGAGTCTTGACTTTTTTGTACATTTAGATGAACTTATTAAATACATTTATTTTAGCTTTAAGTTTAAGTTTTATAACAATTTATAAAAGTTGAAATTTTACTGTAAAATAGCTGAGTGATTTTAGCCCGGGTAATATCATTGTATCTTTAAATAATAAAACATTTTTTTTTTGTTAGACACCAAGTTAAAAATATTGAAATTCACTATATAGAAGTCATGATCGAAACAGTGAAATGACGTGTGCGTTTATGCCAGTTTCAAATGTAAAAACTAGTAGAATAATATATTAAGCTCAATACTGTTTCACTAATGAAGGACTACAAAGTATAGTTTAAAAATTATTAGCTTTAGATTTCTCTTTTATCGTCTACTAAAAAATCAACATTGACTACAGTTTTTATAACTTTTTGTAGCAATAGTCTATATAAACCAATTATTACGTAGCACAAGATATTTTAAAACAAAACAAACATTTTTGTTTGATTTGATAAGATTTATCTGACAGTTCATTACTTATGAATTGGAACATCAGATTGAGTTTTTAGATTTTATTAACTTGCTCGTGCCTTCTTAACGGGCAAGTAAAGAACGGGCGCAATGCAACAGTGGGAGAAGTTCCATATCAAGTGTCCTTGAAAATAGCCAAATTCATAAACATACTCAACCTAGATGGTGACTATCTAACTTATCGCTACTTTGAAGCTGACGACATTCCGTCGCCTAATCGTTTAGATGGTTACAAGAATCAACACTTCTGCGGTGGATCTCTGCTGAACAGTCGGTGGGTTATGACAGCTGCGCACTGTTTCAAAAAATTCTTAGACACTTTCAAACTTGAAAAACTGAAATTTGCACTTACTGAAGGCACTATGTATGGTAAACTGAATCAACAGGATTCCACCCGTAGAACTGTCCTCTCGAAAAATTATTACTTGCACAAAAGTTACTACCCGGAACCTCGAAAGTAAAAAGTTTTCATCTACGATATCGGCTTAGTACTTCTCCAAAGTAAACTTTACGATGAACCAATACAAAATATACGGCGTGCTGTACTGCCTTTTAATAACCATCCGCGAGCAGAATGGGCTTGTAGAATTTCTGGTTGGGAATTGCTTTTAAAAATTGAGGCAATATTTAGTTGGTTTGATTTTTGCTTGATAGAACAGGTGCTTTGATTTCCGACGGCTTTGCTTGTTTAGATATCTATGGTTTGACACCTTAATATATTGTACCTTATCTAAGCAATTACAAGTTTGTGGTGATAATAGCAAATTAACACAAATAAAAAAAAAAACTGATAAGTATAAACAATAAAAATATGACAATTGTACATTTCAGTTAATTTTGAGTTTATCTTATTAATTTCTAACTTTTGAAAGTTTTTAGGAAAGGTTTTCTTGTAAAATGATTAACTTTTATTTTTACAGATCTAAAAGTAGAGTTGATAGTCTTTGACATTCTTTTCAAGAGTTGTTGTTTATTTACCTAAATATGACGGTCTTAAATATATAGGGCACTTTCTTGGCCCTTATTTAATAGGTTGTTACAATTTAGAGATCGTATCGTTATTTCTTTTACTGATGATATGTAAAGGATAACCAAGAGATCAAAAGATATTTTTAAGTTTATTTGATTTTTCCTTAAACAACTTCATTCAACAAATCTTGTGTGCTCTGAATTCCAAACAGGAAAATAAGCCAATTTTTTGGAAAATAGAACAAAACGACTGAAATATTTATTAATAGTGTTTATAACTTCAAACTTGTTCAATATATTTTAGACATTGTTTTTACAAATAAAAAAAAAACAACAACTTGTTTATTTATATGTTTAAGTTTTGTTTTTGACTTTTCAATTAAAACTAAATCAACTTTCCTTAAATAACTTAACTACTTATATATTGATATTTTGGAGTCTTGTTTAAACACGCACTTTGATGTTTTACTTAATCTTTGCTGAGTTTACAAAAAAAGAGCTTTTATTTATGTTTTGTTAGATTTTAGATATTTAAACTTTTTTTTGAATAGTTTTTAACTTATTTGGGTAAGTTGGGTTAGGCATAAAGGCATAAATAAATAAAATTTAAAAAAGCTTATAACAAATTTGCTCACTCAGCAAATATTAAGGAAAACACAACGTTTCAATCAAACCCGAAATTTTTCAATTAATGTCAATTAAATTAAAGTTTTTTAAAGGCTCTAAATAAGGCTCTAAAAAAACATGGATCACACTACTGTATGTAAAAGCTTAAGCAATCCTTTAATTAGGTCAATTTACCTCAACCATATCGAATAATAGAAAGCTGTCATTCCATATTTTGAGCCAAAAACGCCGTCAGCATAAGTTTTTGTCTCGACCGATTTGAAAATTATCATCATTTTTATGTGAATAAAGTTCCACAGTAAAGTGTTTAACTGTACTTGATTGTAATATTCAGACTATTAGTGGTAAGATTGTTTTACAAAAACAAAAATTCTGAAAGGGTCAAAAATATACAAAAGAGTCGTTTATTTGTTCTTAATCCTTTTCTTCAAGCCGATTCTTTTTCAGCTTCTTATCTTTGAGCTAGTTTAGTAGGATTTTAAAACGATTTCGTTAAACCGACGAATACTAGACATCTTTATCGGAAACTAACACTTTCTGCTAAATAAATGCTTGCGATTTTTAACGTACAATTATATACTTAAAGAATAAATAGTGCTCTTCTTGGAGACTTACTACGTTGAAATTTTTCTTCAGAAATACGATGCCCCTGTTAACTTATGTTAAGTGCAACATTTTTAATAAAATATCAAGCACTTAGACAATAAAATACTGTGGACTTTGTCATTGCAAATTTGTGCTCGTTAGTAATTGAAAATTAAAAATTTTAGCATCTACAAATTCTGCTCATTACTTTAGAAATACTGAGCACACTTGGTTCGAAGTGTCTCTGCATTTTAGCACTTAGAAAGCATATAAAAACTATCAGTAGAAATAGTTGCGAAATTCAAGGTAAGTATTTCTTTTCTTTTGGCTAAAACTCATCTGAAAAACAAAAAAGGAATTTAACAATATTCTGGAGATTACTACTACGCAGTTATAAAATAGTTGTCGACTTGAAATATCAAAAAAAATGTTGTTCACATAAAGTTCCTTTTTTAATGTCATACCTTAGTTTTCTCTCAAATTCATTCTTTGAGTTTTCAGCGTCAAAACTTAAAGTTGTAAACAAAAGCTTTTAATATGTAAACTCAATAGATTTTTCTGAACTTTTTCTTTGCTGCGTTTTTTCATCTTATTGTAGTTAGGTATTCCTTAATCTCAGTTTATGGTTTCCATGAAAAGCTCTAAAGCTGGCATGGTGTCTCTGGAAAGTACTTGCGTAATTAAGGGTAACAAAATGGAGGTAGATTTTGTATAGAAAAGAATATATTGTTAAATGCGCCCTTATTAAAAGCAGTCATTCTATTTCTAGATAAGTCTCGAAATTAAATTCAGAGTTTGCTTATGGGTAAGACGGTAGTATAGAAGAGAATTTGCAATTAAATTATTTGTAAAATTTAAATTAGTTAAATTTTATATACCCGAAAAAAAATGTGAAGAAGATTAAAAAACTGCTCAAACATAGAACAAAAATACAAAAGATAACAAAAAAATTGAACAATTATAAAGAAGATAATGCCTCTAGGAAATAAAGACAAAAAAGTGTCTACATTTTCTTACTGTTTTTTAAAAGAAATGTTACCGAAAATAAAACACACCGCATTAACTTACTCTGTCAAAATAAAAACAAAATGCTACTTTATTAACATTGCAAAAAATATAATTCCTTGTAATAAGATATTTTTTATTTATGTCTACAACAGTTTGTTTCGATTAACTTCATAGAATGTTTGCTTTTATAGATTTTATTAAATTTGATTTTTTTTTGTAAAACATCGACACTTCTCGACTACAAAACTTATTTTAAACAAACATTGAAACAACTTGTAAAACTTGCTTAAAACTAAAAACAAAATGAATCTTATAGACTGATTACTGATATTTTTAGCTTCTACCCTAACTACTTTGCAAGGGTCATAGAAATGCAAACAGATCACACATTTTCTTCTATAGTTAAGTAGACTGATACATAATTTACAACTGTATATTACACATTAACTGCTTTTAAACTTGTATTGAAAGTTTTTGTTTTAATCCAAACAATTAATTCTTATCTAGATTATGTTCTTTTTGCTAAAAATATTTTGCTAGGAATTTTCATACTGGTTATAACAAGTTTAATATAGTTTTAAAACTTCAATATAGAATGGTAAAAAGAAACTTTAATTTGTTAACAGTAAACTAATTTGAAATATCAGCAGAAAAAAGTAAATTGAGCTTTTTTATTGTTAATTTACAACTTTATTTAGTTCAAAACTTAATAAAGGGGTCAAAAAACTGCAGTCTACTGTTCAATTTCCAGCTAAAACCATGACTTTTAAAAACAATATAAATAAAGTTTCTATAGAAAAAACTTACGATTAAGCTCTTTATTGAGTAACTAGTAACTACTAGTGCTTAATTTATTACAATTTTTGGTCAAATTTATACATTTTATTGATTTATGTAGCTATTCTAAATGATTGCAGGCAAAGGTAGAATTTTTTTAGTAAAAACGCGAACAGTTTTAAAACGCAAAATTTATTTATTACTTATAAACAGCTGCCGACTATAATTTTTTTCGAAGTTTTTTAAACAATTTGTCAAATTAAAATTTTAGAAGAAACTTGTAAACGGTAAACTTCTAAAACAGACAAAGAAATTGCAGAAAATAATATTATTGATAAAAAAACTTGTTTCAACTATGATTGGTAGTTTTAAAATTTCATGGAGCATAAAAAAAAACTTTTTTTCTTGGTAATCTTTTTACGGTTATTCTTAACACAATCGCAAGTAATTGTTGATACAAAAGCCGTAGAAATAAAACTAAAAAACATGGTACATTAAAATGTGCGCAAGATTTCTTTGAACAATAATATTGATTTTGACGTAGGGGCCAGCACCATTATAAAGTTAACTACATTTTAATTGCTGCTCATAGCGTAGCAGAAAAAACGAAATCTGTAGATGAGACCGAAATGCTGTTCACTTTATAGGCTGTTGACGTTTTAGCAGGAACAAAGAACAATTTTGATTCCAGTAAGAAAGCGCAAAGACTTTTGTAAAAGATAAAAGAAATAATATGATTTTACACATTGGTTACAGCCGTACAAAAACTATTTACGATGGAGTTCTCCTTCATACGAAACTGGGTTTATTGAAACATACTTTTTCGATCCTGCGAAACTATCAGAAGACTACTTTATGCAAATTGATGCTGATGCTATGTGTGTTGTACAATGATTGGGATATAATAAGATTAGCACCGTATAAAATAAACTTAAATATTCAAAAAATGCGCCAGACGAAGCAATGTAGGCGAACGATGCCCCTTTGAAACTGACACAGTTTTGTTATGGCACAAGAAAATTCGAACAAACTGTAGATGGAGATTCCGATGGTTTGCGCTCTCACAGAAGGTAAACACCTTTAAACGGTGTAGTGCTTAAAGTTCACAGCTATGAGTGTGAAAATGTCGCAAAAATATTTTACTGCTGAACCAAGTGGGGTCGGGCTTTTTATGGGTACTGTTTTAATGGCGTTATTTTGTGGGTAGAACTTCTGCAATTAAACTTGTCTGTAGTTTAATATGACGTCATAAAAATTATGGGTAGTCTTGAGGTGTTGCAGCATTTAAATTAACATTTTGTACTTTTGGTTTGTAAGCAAACAATAAAAAGCGGCTAGGCTTCTAAAATATTGAACTCAAACTTTAGTTAATGCAATGTAAACAATACTGCCATAAACAAAACATTGAAAACATTAAATTTTATATTTTATAATTATAAGTGTTAAAAGTTTGGTTATAGTTAGGTTTAAAAACGCTCACTTTTTTTACAACAGCCAGCTGATTTATATACTTGAACCGTACTTGGTTAAGAAAATATTTTAGCTCAAATCTCTACTAATATAAAATGCTCTATTGTTGTACAAATATTTGTGTAATACCACTGAAAAAAGTTTAGACAAGTTGCTAAATTTCCTAATTAGACCAACTTTATGAATAATTAACAGTTGATATTTCTACTCATTAATGATTGATATAGTGTTACACCAAAGTTGCGACTTATTGTAAGAAAATAACCAGTTTAAGACTTATTTTTAACTATTTTAATTAATGCCAAAAATGAACAAAACATTTTGGTATACTTATATACTTAAAATAAAACCACAAGCATTCAGAAATAAGTTTATCTTTAAAGGCTTTAAAAATAGCACTAGCTCTACTTAAACATTCCCAAAAATAAAATTAAACAAGCTTTGGTTTTTAAAACAGCCTATAAACTATCAGTCAGGACGGGTTTGTGTGTAAATTGTATTAGACATTTATTTACAAATATTGCTGAAAAAGACATTTTATTTTAAAACAAACATCTAAGAGGTATTCAGTATTCAGTTTTATAGTTTGTATTCTTGCAATGCAACTCTGCTTGGAAATTTTAAGTCGTTACTAATCAGATTAAATTCTAATTGCAGTAGGAAGTGTCATTAATGTTCTTAATATGAAAATGTATTTTGGTAGGAGGCATTCTATTTAATTCTTTATAGCTAAGAGAGCAAAAGGATTAGTATAAGATTAAGTAAATTGATTTTTTTTAACCAAAGTACAGTTGAAGTATTTTGATAAATTGCTCTAATTTAAGTTTTCACAAAAAAGAAAGAAAATAGTTAGAGTCAAAGGTAAACATAAAAAAATATTAACATCTTTAGTTTTACTTTTTTTAGCCTTTGATCTTTTTTTTTTTTTAAGCAGATTTTTGTTTAATTTTTGCGTTGGATATAACTTGCATGCTTACTTGTATTTTAGATTACTTAAATAATTTAAAAGTTTTATAAACAGCATTTTTGCAGTTTTTTAAAATCTCAAGTTAGCTTGGGCTTTTGTTTACAAAATCTCAGGTTATTTTGAAAGACCAGAGTTAGTTGTTTTTTTGTTGATTTCTAATCTAGATATTATGTTATTTTGTTCTTTAAATTTTATAAAATTTTGTAGGTCTTTCCTACTTAGTTTTATATCATTTAAAAAACTCAGGCTAGTTTGTTCTAACTCAGGCTGGCTTTTTGCATAAAAGTTTGGAAACCAAGTAAAATCACACTGTTTTAATATTATGATAAACAAATGTTTAATCAAAACTTGTTATTTCAACATGGTGTTAAATAGTTGTCACTTCAATATAGTATTTTATATAAATAACAAAGTGCTCTTTTACAAAATAAATTATATCTGGGCTGTGGCGTCCCTTTTAAAATGCTTGAAATGTTATCTCTATATGTTTATTCTAGACATATTCTATATGATTAAAAACACAATTATAAAAACTAAAATAAGCAAAAAAAAAGACATAATTTTAAACTGAAATCTATGTTCTTAACGAATAAAATTGTTTAATGGCATATAAATTTTTTTAAATAATTACTTTTATAAATTATCTTTTTTGAACATAAGTTTTCATAACTTTTAATGTGTTTTGCTTTTTCTGATAGAATATGGTCTTAAAAATATGTAATGAATATTTTTATATAGTTAGTAAATTTTGTCTATATAAAAAAGGAAAATTAATCAACAAGTTTGCGACAAATTCAGAATAGTGCTGGATGTTTTGAAGTTTTTGAATATTTAGTTTGACAAAGGATAATTCAGGAAACTTTTAATTTGTTTATAAAACTCAGGCTTACTCAGATAGTTATTTTTTACCTCAGTATAGTTTTAAGATTTTTGCCAGATATTTTCTACCTTTTGAATGAGATATATTTGATTTAGTTTCAATATTTTATTACTTTGTGGTAATTTTAATTGAAGAGCTAATTTTTATTGCCTTTGAAAAGTTTTTAATTAAAAAAAAAAGGAATTTGAACGAAAACTCTGGATGCCTACAGGTTAGTTTAAAATCACTCAGTATAGTTTTGACTGAAATAATTGTAACTATGTCAATCTTAATTAACAATTTCTGCTTTCAATGTTTGACTTAACAAAAAATCTTTTTTTTTCAATGTCTAGCAATTCTGGTTTTAGCATAATTAAATTAATTTTTATTGTAAGATATTAAATTGTCATTTTAACTTTTTCTTTGCATTTTAAATTTTTTACTTACTACAACTCTAGTTTTTTTCTATCTTTTATAAGTAACTAATACTTACAGCAGGGGCGTGTCTGGAAATTTTTAAAGGGGGTTCACAATTTTTTTTTGTTCTGTATCTGCCGTTTAATTACACATTTCTTAGGTATGCACTGCCAGTTTAATACGCAATATTTAGCCCAAAAACTCAGTGTTTAAAATGTTTTTTTCTGCTTATAAATATAAAAACATATAAGTAGTAATAGATTTTTTTATTTATTTATAATACTGTATTAAATTTAGATAAACCAAAACTAAAAGAAAAAAGCTATGAACTCACAAATTGTATATCAAAATTTAAACTCGTTATTTAAAACAAATATTTTACTAACTGTTTATTTTATTAACGAAAATAACGAGCATTGTACTATGACTAATATAGGTAATTAAAAACCAAAACTTGCAGGTAGTCTTAGTATATTATAATCATTGGTTTAAACTTTGAAAAAAGACTTAATTAATCTGTTGTATAATACAAAAATAAAATTTCAAGTTGGTTAGATAAAACAATTAAGAATATAACTTTTACGAGCATTATCATTAATTTTCATATTTAGTTTTGAACAGAATTAATGAAAAGCACAGCTGGAAAAAAAAATTCTAAGGTAGTTAAAAACTTTTAAACTTTAAACAATCAAAAATACCAATACAACAGAATGTAAAGTCTTGATAATAAATCATTCAACAAAGTTTCCCAGAAAAAAATGCTACTTTAAAACTTTTACCTATTATCATGTCACAATTAAAATTTTCTATGTTTCAATAAAAATTACTTCAGCTGGGCAAAAACGAGCATTTTTTGTTACGGAAACTTAAAATCTTTCAAGATTATAAGTTCAACATTCATTATTTAAATTTATCAAATAACCAAAATAAAGTCAATAAACAACGGTTTTAGTGATATTCTAAGATTTTTTTTCATGGGGTTCAAATTAAACAGAAAAATTGGCAAAACACACCCCTGATTTACAGTAGGATATATAATTTACTGTATAACACCAATCTTAAACTACTATTTTTATTAAAATTTGCTCCTTTATGTTTATTATAGAAATAGAAAATTTAAAAACTAACAAATAAGCACAGTTTTTTTACTATTAGCTAGTATTTATTTGTTTTTGCTATTGATTTAACTAGATTAGAAGTCAGTAATGGCATTTAGTTGTTGAATAAACAGGATTTTCACACATTCAAATTAATCAGGATAACTTTAAAGCTATTTTAAGCTTTTGGAAAACTTAGGTAAAGTAAATTTTTTTCGAAAATCTCATGCTTACACATGTTTGTTTTAACTTTTTTGAAATATTCAGACTGAATTGATACTATTTTTGAGTCTTAGGCTATTTTTCAATTAACTGTTTGTTGAGTTAATTGATATTTTATTCATTAAAGCTTTATTACTTTGTTATTTAGTTTCTGGCCAAAATAATTATTTTTTAAAATTTAAACTAGCTTAAAGAATTATAAACTTGTTTTTGGTCATTCAGGATTAAATACCAATCCCAGTTAAAAATTTAAAATATAGTAGTTATATGTAACCAATTGCATTGCTAAACATAATTATATATGAGGTGTTTATTTTCTACCAGAAAGAAGTGACAATCTGTTACAACTCTGAACTTCGTGAAGTGCAAAAAATCAGTCTATGAAAAAAGAAATGTCTGCATCAACTATACTATACGGAGAGCAACAAGATATACATTACTTTGAATTTAGCTGTTTTTAAATTTTTTTTTACCTTTTATGCTTGAATAATATCATTCGTAAAAACAAATAATACTCACAAAGTAAAAGACAAAAATTAGTATGTAGTTGATACTAAATAAAATATTTTAAGAGTACTGTACTCAGGATTTTGTAGTCATTGCGGAGATTATTAAGTATGTAAGACAAAACCGTATAACTTAAATATCATTGTGCAAATAAGGTAAACCAAATAGAAAGGTTCATTAATATTAGAAAAATAAATTAAAGCTTATTAAAAATCTTGCATGTAAATATATACAGAGTTATGACTTTATTAAATAAGAGTTACAACTTTTTGGGTTCTCTGAAAACATATCATTAATTTAAAACCTCAAGAATTTCGCTTTAAGGAAATTTATATTAGTAAAAAAGTTGACAATGTCACACCACTAGCGGCGCTTATTAAAACTTGATCTTGGGGTGCACCGATTATAGTTTTTGCATTTTGGTGTACACAAATTTTATTAGCTTAATTTATGACCATTGGTATAACTTGTTAAATTACGTAGTGAAGTTAAGCAAAATGTCTTAATTAAATTTGACAATAGTCACAACTTAATCAAACTAATCTAAAGTGTTACTGGAATTTTTTAGTTATATACTAACTACTTTGTGTAAAAAATCAGGTTTAAAAATTTTTGTAATATAAATGAAAAGTTTTTTTCAACATATTTTCAAAGGTGGTTGTTTGTGGCAAATATCAAATAAATATACATAATGAATAAAGTTTGTTTTTATTTTCTACTAGTCATAAACTTTGATAATGATACGGCAAATAAGTTTTGTTTAGAATAAATATATTTTGCATTAAAGTACATTTCTATGTTTCAAGTTCTATTAACATTTTAAATTTTTAGTTTTATCAAATTGCAGACTTAAGTTATTTAAACAATGATGATGAAAACTTGCCTATTATTTTTCCTGATGGTATTTACTGCTCATGGATTATCCGATATCCATGATGAATACTCTGATAAATTTGTCTTAGAAGGTTTGTACTGTACATTTTAGGTAACAAATTATTAAGCTTTTAACTTAAGATAATAATTAAAAAATCTAAAGTAAGTTTACGTTATTTATACAGTTAAAGAATATCTCGTTGAAGTTAAGTATTATTAAAACATTATTTATTTTGTGACAGCTAAAAGGCAATCATATAATACCTTAAAAAAGTTTTATAGACATCGAAATAGTCAATAACAAGAGAATTTGAAGTACACACTGCAACAATTAGAAACTGCGTCGGACGAGTTTGAGTTGGTGAAGGACTTTTTTCAAACAACTTCAGCGAAAGGCCCCAAAATTTCTGATGAAGAAGTTTTTTATAAAATTTTCAAGGTGGTTGAACAGCATGCTACAGAAACAAACGACTTAAAAAATAACAATTTGATGTTGTTTCACGGCACAAGTCAAAAAGGTGTAGCTGGAATTTTACGAGATGGTTATAAAAACTCAGTAAAAAGTCGTTTTGGAAGTGGAGTTTACATGACAGAAAGTTCCAGCATAGCCTCCTTTCACGCAACCAGAACAACTGGCTTGGAAGCAAAATATTCTTCGTATTTGTCAATGAAGTCCTCGAATCAGGAAATTTACAAAAAGTAGTTACTACTTATGAAAAGTCAAGCGGAAAACCGGAGGCCGAATACACTTCTACTGATATTGGATTTACTAAATACATGTACGAAGCTGTTGAAGGAGCAATTGAATACAAAAAAGACACGAACGGAAGAAGATACAGAAGCAGTGAAGTTGTTACAAACGGTTTGAAGTACGATGAATTCGTTGCCGATGAGAAACTGGTGATACCAAGGTACTTAATTTCCGTAAACGATAAATTTGTACGACTAAAAAACCACAGGCTTTCACCATTTACTTTTACTAGAAGTCCATTTTCTATATTTCCTACTAGAAGCTATGAATAGTTTTTCTGCGTATTATTTTCCGTTGTTAAACAAATAATACGTTGTTTATATAATTAATAATTTATAGAGTTTTAACTATAAAAACAAATTGCAAAATACTTTTTCTTTATTGAACTGACATACGTTTCTCTACGTTAAACAAAATTATTTGACTTAATTTAAATAATTTGACTTACGTATTTTTAGTTGCTGAAAAGGATAAGAGCGGCAGTAAACCGAAGAAAGTTTTAACTGACAGCAGAGGTTGCTATGTTGAGGATGGCACTCTGACACCTGACCTTAAAAGCTTTGAAATTAACGGAAGACCTGTTGTTGAAACAATTCCGGCCTACCTGCTTGTTATAGATTGCTCCAATCTTAGTTGTCCTCTTGGTTTAAAAATATATTTAATTTACGTTAATAACATACAAGTGACACACTTTAAAACGTAGAGTTAGGACCTCTTTCGTTATATTAGAAGCTGTTTTGATTTAGTTTAAAAAATTTAAGTTATAGGTTTTTTATATTTTTGCCTTTTTCCTGTTCGATAAAAATGTTATTAGTTATGTTGTTACATAACTATAATAAGGCAAAGCTGTTATTGTAATAAATTGAAAAGTTATGACTTGTACGTTCTTCTATTAATAAAATAATCAAATTTATATATATGTTTTGCATTAAAGTTTACATATCTAACTTATATAAATTGATCTCGCAAGTATAAAAAAGAACTGACAGCCTAGCTGTTCAATATCAAGTTATAAAGTTTTTAAAATAAGCTTCATGAATAGTAATGAAAGTTTTTGTTTTATAATTTTTTCGCAAAGAATAAAAAGTTTAACTTGATTCCAAAATTTCGATAAAACTATTAAATTTTAATGAATTAACCAAATATTAAGAATATTCAGATTTCAGGTGAATTTTGATATTTATGTGCCGTTTTTAATTTTTAAAGATCACTTATATGGTTGTACCATCTTTTTTTGTAAGTCCACCCGTTGATTCCAGATAGCTTTTTGTTGTGTAATCTGATCCTAATTTCTATATAACATTTTCAACTAAGCGTTTGCTATTGAAAGGACATTTATTTTTTGTTCGACAGTTGCAAAGTGTTTCGTTTTCTTGAAAACGATGAAGAAAAAAAAACGAAAAAAAAAACGACGAAGAAAACGAAAACTGTACCATAAATTCAATTTTGATGTCAAAATTTAATTTGTTTTGTTTTGAAGTAAACATTTCAAGAAACTTTTTTTTTATTAATTGCTTAAGTACTGTTTTCCATGACTGTTATATATCTTTCTAGATTTTTTTTAAGCTCTGACAAGATCTTTGACCGAAACTTTGTTTAGTAAAATAAAGTCTTAAAAGAATAAACTTACTATTAAATAAGTCTAAACTATAAAACGTTATTGGAAACTATGTGTTCATCTTAAGAATTCGAGGACAAAAACTTCCACTAAACATAAATAAAATCTGTATACGTATACTTTCTTTTAATTCATGTTTTTGTAAATGTGCCAGCAAATGGTTTCTATCTTGCAATGTTTAACTCGGAGAGATATTAAAGCGGTCAATAGGACTTTTACGACATCAAGCTCAGCTTATACAATAATATTTAGTTGTAAATAATTGACAATAACTTGCAAATATTTTGTTAACAAATATAAATATTAAACCTTATATTGAAAAAAAGAAACATAAATTATAACCTGAAAATGAAGTAAACAATTTTTTTTTAACAAAGCAAACTTTAAAAAATAAAACTATCATTAAGCCAAGCTATAAGAAACTATTATAAGTTAAACTTTTAGTTTTATTCCTTCTTGTTACCTTTAATAAATTTCCATAATTTAACCCAATAACTTCTAAATTAAAACAAATAAAACTCTACTTTGTTTATTCTATTTATAAAAATCATTAGAAAATGTCGCAGTTTTATTCTTTTTTAATATGTAATGTACTAAAGAAGAATACTTATATTTTCTACAGATGTTTTTAGTTGATACTCTATGTTTGAACTATTTCTTTTAGTCAATCGTTAGGCTAAATTATTATCATTTCTTTTGTGATTATAACTGCAAAACAGTTGTTTAAAACATATTTGTTGTTATTTTTGAAAACACTATAAAGTTCGTGGCACAAAGCGTCATTTTCAGTTAAAACTTCATTACAGTTTCAATTTGTTATTATAATAATCACTTAAATCCCTTTTTCACAAATTTAAGGGTTTTTTTTTAAAGTTTACATGATCAATAGAGTTTATACGAAGATTTTAATAATAATTTTACCTGACATAAAGCTTTAAATTAAAGTACAAAACTCATTAACTAAAAAGCTAAAAAAAAGGTTTAAAAAGATTTGTATTACTTTATACAAGGGACGTAGGAAGCTCAAAAAGTTACAAAAAGTAAAAAAAAATAACCTCGGGGCGTAATGACGTCATAAAGGGGTACACAGCAGGGGTGTCGCGTGGGTGTTGCATTGTCGCAATTGCACCACCTTGTAATTTTTAAGGAAAAATTAAGTATCTATAACGTTTTCGTTATTTTTTAGAACAAAATCTCTTATAAAACTCCAATTTAGAAAACGACCGAATTCGCTCACTTCACTGCCGCAAACTCTTAGTTGATTGCCGCAAATGAACTCAAAAAAGCAAAATTTTGTTCAAGATTACCGCAAAATCAATATCTTGCGGTAAGTAAGCTAAGTTAAAAATTCCCTAAAACAGTACAAGCTTAAGTATCATTCCACACGCTATTCTTAACAAAAAATGAAAACAAAGCTAAGCAGAGCAGATGTAGCTCGAATAGAAACAACACAAGTTGAAGCATTTTGAGCAGAAGCAACTCGAGCAGAAGTAACTCGAGTAGAGACAACTTGAGTTGAAACAACACAAACAGAGGCGATTCGAGCAGAAGCAACTTGCAGAGGCAACTCAAGCAGAAGCAACTCGAGCAGAAGAAACTCGAGCAAAACCAACTCAAGCAAAATCAACTCGAGCAGAAGCAACTCGAGCAGAGGCAACTCGAGAAGAGGCAACTCGAGCAGGGACAACTCAAGTAGGGGCAAATCGATCACCTTCAACGCGGATTTTTTTTTCTGCACCACCTTGGAAAAATACCACTCGACGCCACTGTTACACATCATTTTAAGTTACGTTAATGTTATTGCATGTTATGTTAAAGTAAGCAGTTGTGTTAGAACATTAAATTTAAACGAGTTTTTTAATTATAAGAGATAACTTTATACAAAGCAGTCTGTGATGCTCTGGATCAGGCACACAGGTTGGTAAGTTTCTAAAATTCTGCAGCAATCTACATTAAGGGGCTTATACATACGGAAAACCTTTGATATTTTAGCTAAATATTTACCACAAAAACAACGTGTGCAAACTTTTAGAAGATTTAAAGAATTTTTAATCTCGGCAGAGTTCGATTTTTCGAAAGGTCCTTAACGCAAACTGTTTACAATTGTTTTTACATATGGCAGTTATCACATGCATACATTATGCACATTTTACGACGCCCAAAAAAAAGTTTATGGTATTACTTCTTGAATTTTTGAAAAAAAAAGTGTAATTTCAACAAAATTTAAAAAGAGTTAATAAAATCACATAAATACTAAAATTAATTACAAAACTTTTGATTACATTGTTTCAAATTGTGCACAGTGTGTATAATTGATAATTGCTCTATGTAAAAATTCTGATAGCTAAAAACTCTAAGGTTAAGGTCCTATACAGTTTGTACAGGGGTAGCTATTAGAAATTCGTGTCCTAACAAGTAAACTTTCTTAAATCCTCTAAAACTTGGTACAGATTGTTTTTATAAAACTTGCTAGAAGTTAAAAAATAGCAGAAAACTCAAAAATCGCCGTATTTATTAGCAATTTAATGTATAAATGTTTGCACCTATATATTTTTTAATAGCTTAGCAAGACTTTTCTTTAACAGTTTTTTATTTATTTGTTAAGCTTTTAGCTCAGATTTAGAGGCAGAATTAAAAAAAAAAAAACTTTACTTTCAACTTAATGACTTTTATGTACCTAGGTATTATAAATAAAATTAGTTTTTAAGTTTTAGTAACAAAATCTCTTGGACTTAAATATTTTTTAAAGTTAATTATGTTTATGATTTCTTTTAAACCAAAAAGCTTTCTAATAGAAAATTTTTATTAAAATTATAAATTTTTACAAATTGAGATTGAAAGACCTAAAAATTTAAAAAATAAAAGTTAGTTACTATTGACTAATTTTAAAATCGACTAGACGTTTAGTTTAACTGAATCTGATAAAATTAAAAAAAAAGTAGAGTACTAGACGACAATAGTTAATAATAAATTTAATATAGAGTTATGTATCTAACTAGAAAATAAATTTCTTTGGCCTTCTTGGAGCCCATGGAGCTTTTGAAAAAAAGGTACTAAATGTTGATTATTAACTATAAAATTTTACAAACAATTCTCTAACGTACCAGATATTTAATTAAATTAATTTCTTATTTTAGATAACTTTTTTTTTTTTTAAACAAGTTATTTACCAAAAAAGTAGCTAAAGCTTATTACAAGAAATTTGAAACTTTTCTGCTATACTCATGCGGCAAGTGAAACGACAGACAGAGTTGAAAATCTAAGACTTCTCATCGGTAAATTAGTGTTCATATAAATATTAATATTTATTACTATGGATAAAATACAATAATTTTTAATCAATGCTTTATTCTAAGTTATAATTGACCTATAAAGGTTTATGCTATAGTAATCAGTCTTTCATAAGTTCAGCAACAACTTCGTCGAAATGTTTCGCTTCAACAACTATCATTCTTCTATGCTTATTGCCAGAATCACCTTGCTGAAGTTGAAAGTCAAACTTGTAAGTTGCTTTTTCAGCAAAATAGTATTCTTCAGGATGACTGTAAACAACTTCTCCGTTCTGTTAGGTTTGTTTGTCTTTAAAAAAATCTGATTTAACTTTATATGTTAACAAAGAGATTAGTTGAAATATCTTAAGTAAGTTGTTTTTTTTTAAACACAAAAACCTCGTTTTAAAAATGTATTGAAAATTAAGTGCCGTTTTTCTTAAAAACTTCAGATTTAATATAAATCAAACTAGAACTACGGCAACTTCATAATACTATCGGGATTTTTTAATTAAACCATAACTAGTTTTAATTAAAAAAAGATTAGTAAAATATATTTTTCAGCCCGTGTCTTTATAAATTAAATTATGTAGTGATTATCACAAACCAAAGACAGAAGCACTTAAATTATTTTTGGAATAGACTAATGATAAATTTTTTTAGAATTTTGTTTATACCACTAAATATAATTATAAAGTTTTGAGTTTAAAAACTCTAATTTTTTGTAAGACAGTTAGCAAAATACATCTAAACTGATATTATATTTTTTGTTTGAACTAAAACTCATATTTAAACGTGAATTAAAATTATTTTGCTTTCACATGACTACAAATACAACTAAAAACTTAAAGAACATAAATTAATCAGAATTTCAAAATCTCACCTTGTTCAATAAAAAGTTGTTGAGTTATTGATTTTGTAATAAGTAATAACACAAGAACACTGAGCAAAACAAATTTACTTTGAATGAAAATTTTATTAAATAAGATTGTTAAACTCGTTTTTAACCAAGATTAAGTTTGGAAGGTGTTTCAAATTAAAGAAATAAAATGATATAATCACTACACAAAGAATATCCATCTTTAATAATTCTTGATTATGTAAATTTTTAATTTTATCTTTAGTAAAAATGTTTTTATATTGTTAATAAGTACATTAGAGAAATAACAATTGTTAAAGAAATAACTTAAAAATACAACTAAACACTTTAAATTATTTGTAAAAAATAAGTTGTTACAACTAAAAAAGTCAAAAAACACTATACGAGTCAGAGAAAAATAGTGAGATTTGAATGAGATTAAGCTGTGCATTGTGTTTTACAAGGTTAATTTTATTTAAGGAAGAAAGTTAAAACGTTACTAGCCTTAAATTAATAAACTGTAAATGTAAGATTTAATTTATATAGAAACAAGAATTTAAAGTACTAAACCAACGAAATTACCAAATTTAAACTCGTTTTTTTTTTGCAACTTTGCAAATAAAAATATTGGCGCAAGCAAACTTCTATACAAAAAAGTTTTAATTTGTCTGTTTTCGATTGCAGCTTGTTATAGTTATTTAAAGAATTTTTTTGTTGGTTAAAAATTTTATTTAAATCATTCATTTTATTAATTTAGCTTTAGCAACTTTGTTTTTGCATTTTATTGCAAATATACCTTACTTATTTTTTAAATTTTTTGGTTTAAAAAGTTTGCTAAACTCATTTTAATAACTTATTAGTTAATAAAATATATATACGTATTCTGCTTACTAACACTAGTAGTAACCCAAAAATTTAACGCATTGCTTAAACAAGAAATAAATTAATATAAAACATAAAATCAGACAAAAAACAACTTACTTTTTCCTTAAAAATTTTGCATAACACTATGTAATGCGTAAAATCATGGCGAACGCGATTCATTTTCATCTTTTTATTATTGATATCACTTAAAACAGTGTTGAGCATCTGAGGTCCAACCTATTAACATTGTAACGTAAATGATTTAGTATACAGATAAAAAAGACGAACTTGAATTTGAAAACTTTGATTAACTTCAAATATAGTAAAAATTATGCTTACACATTTCAGAATTGAATGCATGATAATAGTTATTTAAGCAAAACAGTTCATTTTTATTTTGTTAAGTTTATGAATAAAAATATAAACAGAAACATCACGAAACTAAACAATTACATGAGAAACATTATAATCAACAGTTCATATTTTTACTATAGTTTTAAAATAAATTACAAGTAAAATAAAATAAATAAGTATATTTGTTTTGAAATAAAAGCAATGAATTAAAGTAAATACTTACTTTCTTAAAAAATAATTCTGTTTTAAGCTAAAAAAAGTATCAAAACTTCAATTTAGTATAAAGTACACAAAACAAAATCATTGTATTTTATCCCAATTTATTGACTCGCGTTTTGCTGTTAAAAAATAAATAGCTTTACGGTATCTGGACAAGATAAAAGTACAATAAAAAGAATATAAATTGATGTACCTATGTGACAGATTTATACACAATAATTATAAACTAGTAAGCTAGTTGTAGTAAAAAAAACTGGGTTTAAGCTTTTTTATTAAAAGTTTTAAAAAGAATAAAGAAAATTTCTAAAATATAAATTTGCTTAAAAGATAATCTATTGTATTGTACGTTGTAAATTCTAGGCTAAATAACTACAAGATTGTTGAAAAACATTGTACTTAAGTCAGTAAGTTATCAAGTACACACACTTAGTTGTTTTTATTGTCTACTGGGCTTAAGTTTTCAAATTTCTAGGATATAACGTCTTGTTAAGTTCGATTTTAATTCACAAAAAACATTTGTTTGACAAAAGAAAATATTTTAATAAAATTACTTTAAACAAAATTTAAAAATACAGGTATATTTTTTATCTGCAACATATAATGTATTAAACAAACTTTAATTTAGTAATTTTGAAACTTATTGGCTTCTATATTTTAAATAACCATCAGTTTGTTGTTGTATTTTCTTTTTAAATGAAAAACAATTTTTGAAAATAAAAACGCACTGTGGATAAATTAAAAGTATTTCTTTAAAATCGTTAGTTAGAGTTTAAATCCTCTCAACCCTTCAATTACTATATCTTTTATAGTATTAACTAACATATTTTCGAAACTTTAAATATATGTAAACATTTTACATATAGTAAATAAAAAACAGTTACTAAAAGCTTACACTATCAAAAGGAATGTTCAAAAACTTTTCATTGATGAAGTATCCGACACGATATTTACACTTGGATATATCATCATTAACACATTCTGAGTTTTTCATTATCTGTTATTTTATAAAGTAGTTAAGTTTTCAATGTGTACGAAAGATTAATAAAAAAATACAATGTTTATAAACAGTAAGTTAATGTAACCTTTTTTATGAGTATATTGGCTCATATCAAATTTTTAAAATGTGCAAGAAGCTAAAATATTTTTTTGTCAAAGTTAGTGTAAAAAATATGACAATACTAAAAACCTAACAAAAATATAATTGAAATTTTACTGTAAAATAAATTACTAGTTTTTTTTATGATGAATGATTTTAAGAGAAGTAAAATAAAAGCATAAATTTAATTATATGATAAAAAATTTACTTTTAATAGAGAATATGGTAACCTTCAACTGTTTAAACAAAAACTATTTTATTATTTTTGTAAAAATTTACACACAAGTTATTAAATTTATAATACTATTTTAAAATTATAATGATTTAATAAAAAAAACGATTTTTCACTAAAAGTTAAGATCTTTAATTCTTTTTCAAATAGAATGAGAGTAAACAAAATAAAATAAAATACATTTTAATTATTTCAATTCTTATTTTTATTTCTCATTCTTAATGTAATTGTTAAGCTGAGGGTGTAGGGTATATATATATATA
Source organism: Thalia democratica (assembly GCF_965202585.1). Classification (NCBI taxonomy): domain Eukaryota; kingdom Metazoa; phylum Chordata; class Thaliacea; order Salpida; family Salpidae; genus Thalia; species Thalia democratica. The sequence goes on from NC_139169.1 coordinate 19,536,331, forward strand.
TATATATATATATTAAACTTAACTTTGAGTCTTTACATGATATAATAAATTGTAATTTAGTTTTTATAATATTCATAACTTTAACTATTTGAGAAATGTTAGAATTTTGCACTGTACTTGTTTTATTGTACTTAAGCTAAGTATAGTAATCATGGAAAAAAAATAAAAATTAAAGCAGTTTTTGTTGTATAATCTTATAAACTTTTTTGTTTAGATCTTTATATGAAAACTATTAGCAGTTAAATATTTAGTTAGTTGTCATTTTTTTAGAAAGTTTAAGTAAACAGCAATTTTGAAATCGGTAATTTTACTTTTTTGTGTTGAATAATTTTAAAAATATTACTAGCTTTAAAATCTAAAAACATTAAAAACTAAAAACGTAAGATTAAAAGATAAAAAAATGGTTACTTTTTTTCTTAGCTTCAAGTTAAAAAAATCTTTAGTTTAAAGAATTAAGCATTAGAAATGGATACACCGTAAAAGTTTATAGGGGGTTGCATTAAACAAGAAAATAACTTTTTTATTATTGTTTTTCTGTTGGTGCTCTTTGTAAACTTTATGAACTTATCAATTTTGAATGTTACTCGAAGTTAATTTTCATTTTGATAAGTACTAAAGCTGTATGATAGCCAAGCTAAATCTCTATAAAATAACATTAATTTGTAATGATAAGGTTGACTCTTCCTTTGCATTTAAAATATAAGCTAACTTTCTAGTAAAACTTTAAATTGTTTCTTAAGTAAATTGTTCCTCAAAAATTCAATATTGTTTGTCAAAACTAGTTGCAGAACTAAAACACAGTTCTTTTATACTCATTATCTGTTTTATACAAACAACAGTTATTACAAAAGACTGTTTTACTAAAACTCCTATAAAACTTTATTTACTATGTTACCATCTATTTTTAGATCTCATAGCAGTTAATTTTAGCAAAAAAGGTTACGTCTTTTTAGTTACAACTTTTTAAAACGTAGAAAATTACAATTTAAACTAAACTGACATCAACAAAAGCATCTTTATCTTGTTTACTAGCAGAACCTGAGGAGTTTGCATTGTTTACAAAAAAGATGCGAATTGCGGTGAGACAAGGAGATTTTATGGCACGGGTAAGAGAATAGCAACTCATCAAAGCATAAACTGTATCGTCTGTATCTTCATCACCGACGTTCTAAGAAATTTTTTTATTGTTATCAAAATTGAACAGTATCTACCATTATCAGCAAACTAAAAGTTATTAAATTTGAACGTTACAATTAGATTTAATATTCTAAAATTATTTTTTTTATATACCTAAGATATTTTGTTGTTATTTATGAATTTATATTTAAATAAAGTTTCTAAAACCAACTTAAGTTTGTTAAAATCCTCTAAAATATATCAACATTTTTTTAGAAAAAGTTCATCATAAATTAAAATAAGTTAAAAAACTGTCAATAATAATAAAAACTATATAACATAGTAGTTTTGGCAGATTGTTTTATCACACAAGGTTGCCACTTTTGAAACAAAAAAAAACTAGTCTTAATGAAACAAAAATAGTCTTAAAGACTGTAAAGTAACCAAAATTAAAAAAAAAAATGCAAAACAAGCATAAAAGATACATAAAAAACATCAAGAAAAATATATGAATTTTTCTAGAATAAAAACTGTAATTCAAACAAATCAGTTTAAAACAATAAAGAGTAGCCTGAGTTTTCTGAAAAGTAAAAATTAATTTTCAAGAATCATTAATTTTTTTTTAAAGTTAAAAATAAACAAATTAATTAAATTAGCATAAGGGAGTGGCAATCCTTTTCAATTCAAGACTTTAAAATATTTTTTTATTTAATCTTTAATCAATGATTTTAACAATACCAATTTGGTTTTATTAATTTTCAAGCAGTTAAAACTACATACAACTTGTCGAAACCTGAATAAGTACAACACCAAGTTCATCTTGTTGGATGAGAGCGTTGGTTAGATCTGACACACTGACTGGGCTGTTTCCGGTAAAGTTTTGCTCGAGTAGCATTTTCATTGAATGAAAGTCATCATCTTTCGTTCTAAAAACTGTGAAATGTATTAGTAGTTATTAAAGTGCTCAACTACAATATGGTTAATAATAATATTTTTAACAACAAAACACCTATTAAGTAAAATATATTAAACTAACGCTGAAATTCAGGGCTTATACTTTGTTCAACACCAGAGTTCCAATCAATATCTCCATCCATATTTTCATCAGAAGACGAATTGTATGAATCTTCTACTTTTTGTCTTTTATTCATTTGTTTTAGTTCCTAAAATATTGAAATTTTTTTTTAATGTGTTTACTAAACTAAAGCAATTAAGAATTTTATCTGTGTATCTGTATTTGAAGAAAACCGACAAATAACAACTAAAAATACTTTGAAGTATTACCGATAAAATTATTTATAATGATTTATTTTAATAATAGTAAAGTGTAAAGACTTAAGTACATCTTTTTTAAAATGATAATTCAAAGTTAATACTTTTTGCTCCTTTAACCTTTAGTGAGTCTAATTTGTTTTTTTTGTTAATAACTATAGCTTTTTTCTTAAATTCTTTATTTGCTGTCAGCTTTAAATCTAACGCACTTTTGGTTGGTTATTTATTTTTTCCTATTTAGTTTTTATTTGTTTGGGTAAAGTTTGTTAAAATAAAAGATATATATATTGAAAAATTGGTTAAAAAATAATTAATTAAAGGGATTTAGATGTTATAATGCTGTATTATTACTTTACTTCATTTAAACATTTTTAAGAATGAAATTTCTCTAAAACCTCACAACTTAATCTGACCCCTTAAAGTATTAACTATAATATAGATTTTATTTTATATCAAATGTTTTCTTTAATATAACCCGTTTTGTATAGTGTTTCGGTACAAAGGCATGAAAGATGTTTCCTTAATTTTGTTTTCTTTTATTTTGAACAGATTACTAAAAATCTATTTTCTCCTTCATTTATAACAAAATAACTTTAAATTTTTAGAAATGCTAATTGAAACATCCTAAACTACTTATAGAAAACTGATTTAAATAAAAAAAAAATTTATAACTTCAAAATTATATTCAATACAAAATGTCAGTAAAAAATCAATTAGTATTTTATTATATAATGAAAAAAAAGAAACTAACTAATTAAAAAAAAATTTAACCAAAACTAATATTTTTTTAAATACCTTGAACTTTTTTTTCAACTATGCTTTGCTGTTAAATTTTACAAAACATTTTTCATGTTTAAATATTAAGCTTAGGAAAAATACTTTTACATAACTCAATTTAAATGTTTTAACTATACTCTTTGGTGTGTACTTCCGTAAAATATCAACTGTGCACAGACTTTAAGTAGTAATAAAACCACTGACTTCAGACATTGTTTATCTGTACTTTTAACTTACTTTGAACATCGCTAAATAACAAATATTTTTGTGTTTATTTATAATATTATACTTTTTTGTTATATAAATAAATAATCTTTAAAAAGTTTTTTCGCCCATTTCACATAGTTTATGGTTTCTACAATCAAACAATGAAAAGCAATTGCTAGATGACTCTTAAACTAAGTGCAAGAACAATATTTTAGTAAAAATTTAATAGAATTTAATTATCCTAAACTTTCTTATAGCTATAAAAAGACTTAATATTATTTTAGTTATTAAAGATTTGTTCAAAAAAATTATCATCAACAATAAATTAAAAACTTGTCCAAAACTAAGCAAACAATAAAAATCATCTTTTTTTTTTAATGTTAATTTTTAACAATTTTTATCTGATAAATAGTAAGTATTAAAAATATCAAGGTAAGAACAACCCTACACGTAGTTTAGTTTAACTAGATAATTTTGTTCAAATATACTCGATATAGGGTAGTCATACTTTTAATACAAATAAAAACTAGCCTGGTTTGCTATAAACTAGCATGAATCAGCCTGTTTTAAAATCTTTTAAAACTGTTTTTAGCCTGAATACTTATTGAATACAAATGTATATACATTAAACTTAAATGTATAAAAAATAATGAAATTAGCAAAAACTATGTTTAAACACATGCATTATCAGTGATGTTCTATTTTAAAAGTTCTAAGTGGGTTGTAATATTTTATTTAATCATAAAGACAATACACAAAAAAAAATATTAATTATATATTTTACTTTAATTATTATATTTTAAATTATATACTGTGCATATTTTTAAGCTTTAAATTGCAATGGTTTTTAAGATGCTAGGAACCACTGTTATAAAAATTTTAAAGGTCAGGAGTCAGGACCTTTAATATAAATACAATCTAGCTTTATGTTAAGAAATTTTCTTTATAACTTTTGTTGATTTATTTTAGCAGAACTAGCAAGAAATCACGAAAATAATTGTAATCAAAATCAATGTACTCAAAAATCTGAACAAAAATAAACAAATAGACTATAAATTAAATCTCAAAAACATTTAACAGGGTTGGCTTTCATTTTTTCAAAAATTTTTCCAGGGTTTTCAATTTTTTTCCAGGTTTTCAAATTACATATTTTTGAATAATTCTTTTGTTTAAAGTTAAGTTAAACATAAAGAAACTGAAACGGTGTTAAACAGTATAAAAACATTTAAAAGATACTGTAAAGCTACTTAAAACCTTTTTTTTATAAGAACTTTTGATGATGACAAAAATTTTTTACTATACAATATATTTTTTGTTTCAAACTAAAACTTTTCTACTGAACATGTTAAAGTTGTTATAAATTCCAAAATTTTTCCCTGGCTTTGTTTAAAATTCCAGGTGTTTCCAGAGTTTTCTCAAAATATCTCAAATTTTAAGTTTTTCCAGGTTTTTTATATTTAAATTGTCAATTTCCAGGGTTTTCAAAGTTTACTGGCAACCCTGATTAAAACATTTAAGATTGAAAAAATTTGTAATTATTTAGTCTAAGAAAAAACTAGCCTTAGTTTACCAAAATAAAATTAGAACTAGCTCTCAAATACAAATTAGACAGGACTGAGTCAGCAACAGCATTTCAAAAACATCTGATCTAACCTGAATGTGAAACAATATTGTACATTTAAATAGTATTTTAAGTTTTAGTAAAATAAACCTTTTTATTATATATATTTTTTTTTAAATATCATAATGTTACATTTGAATTTATAAATCTTTGTGTAAAACAACTTTAAAGTCGATACAAAGTAAAGTAGGCTTAAACTAATATTGTTAAAAGGCATTCTTTAATTATTTACATTTATTATAGAAAATATTTTAAATTTCTATGATAGTAAAAAAGAAAGACTATGAAGTTTTGCTATACAAAGTTTTTACTGATTTTTTGAACTATTTTGCTTAACAATAAAGCTTTTAGAAAATTAAATTGTCAATTGAATTTTTTTAAAACACTTCTATCACTGATTTTTGTTTAGGTGTCAAATATTTTTTATTTAAAGTCTTATCATTTTAAATGGTCAAGAATATTTGTTAAAAACTTTAAATACATAAATGTATAACTTTAATGTTGTTTTTAAACCTGTGACTAAAACAAAGCAAAAAATTATAAACTATTCTGTAATTTTCTATTTTATTTAAAGTACTAGAAAAAGGTTAGAGCTAGCATTTTATTTTTTCAAATTTTTTGCATAAGTTCTTATTAACTTAGTTAGTTTAGATTAGCTTCAAAAACCTGGAACTAACTTTGTCTGTTATTTCTACACTTATTCCTAACATAGCTTACCTAAACACTTGAAAATTTAATATTTATAGTTAATGATAAAATAAAAAATATATTTTTAAAAAGCTCACTTTGTAAACATGCAAGTAGCTTGCAAGTTTATGAAGCTGCTTCTTTTTTTTTTGTGACCAAGCAGGCAAAAGACCCTAATTAAAGACTAAATTTGAAAGATGAAAAAACAGTCAATATCAAAAATAAAGTGTTATATATGAAATATTTCTACTTAAAATAACTTCAGAAAAAAAATATGTTAATTGTATATATATGTAGCTCTAATTTTAAACAATGAGCGCTGTTGACAAAACTTTTCAATTAAACTATATACTAAATAATATGATGTTTCGGAATATGTTACTAAAAACTAAAAAAAGCCAAGGTGTCTCACTTATTATTATTTTGGCTCTTGCACCAATAAGAGTTGTCAAAATTCTAATGGTTATTATGCAGTTGATTACTAACTACTAAAGCGTATAAACTTTTGAATGTTTTAAATCTAAAGCTTACACTCAAGTAAATAAAGCAGTTCGTTTTTGCAAATTCGTATAAAACTGTGGCACCTTAATATAAAAATCTGGTTCGCAAAATAAAACTTTGAAATCTGCATTTGAAATTCTCGGGTTTAAAATAAAAAAAACTAAAACTGGGACTGACGAACATTTTTAAATTTTTAATCTTAGCCCGTAACTATCTAACTTTTGCGGACCTCTTAACAGGAGTATAGCTAAGAAATAGAATAAAATAAATAAAATACAAATGTTATTAAGTATTCATAGAGACCATACCTTTTGTTTTGTTATTTGGTCGTGATACTGTTTCTTCTCGTCTATCAACCCTAGTAAGTTTAGTTTTAAAACTACCCTAGTACTTTTTTCACCTAATAACATTATTATTATAGAAAACAGATAAACACTTCATAAATACATATTTAATATTCCTTTAATTTTGTACATAGTTTCTTAGACTTACTGAGAGTTGAACTTATACTCTAAAATCGATACATTGTTCAGTTTGATGAGTTACCAGGTATATGCAAAACTTTTTCTCTCAATTTGAATTTGTGGTCTTTCTTCTCACACTAAAAAACATAAACGAGACCGTATCTTAACGTAAAAACAGTTTTTATCAGTTAAGTATCAGCTACGGTTACTAGTTAAGTAAAACCAACTTTTTTTAAATTCCACTATAGCTGTCATGATTTTAGTCTAAAATGTTTTTCGATTTAATTAGTTCAAAATGTTGAAACTAAACTACGAGTGACTTTAGGTCTCATTTAGGATCCAGTGCATTACCACCCTTTGCCATTAAAAGTGCCTTTTTATCCGCTTAGAATCTCCGTACATAAATCCAACCTCCTTCGTTTATCTTTGCTGATCAACTGTATCTTTTTAACTAGCATGAAGTTATAAATGAACTTTTTTTTATTCAAACACAAACGCATTATAATAAGATATAAAAATCAATCATAAAACTCTCGTCAGTATTTGTAAACATCAAAAACTAAATAATACACATAACAAGAATTTAAAATAAATTTTCTCATATTCTTACAACTATTATTTTTTTTATTTTAATAAAAAGTATTTTTCACATTTTTTATCAAGTTTTTTATTTTTATACTCTCTTTTACCAACAGTAAGATTGTAAGTTTAATAAAAACAAATATATTATATATTGTTTAACTTTATTTGCTTAAATAACTTAGTTACGCAAAAAAAATATCATTTTAAGTAAAACATGAAAGGTTTATACTAGTTAATCAAACTTAGTGTTTCAGCAACTTTAAATATCAACTTACTTGCGTTTTTTATTTATGTTTTAGTTTTTTTTGATGAAAAACCGGAAAACACTGTTACTAAAAATTACTTTTTTTATTAACTTTATCTAAAAACTTATAATAGCTTATAAACGCTGTAATAACTAGTGGTTATAACAGTAGCAAATTTTTAAGGTGGAACATAAGCTAAAACTTTAATTTATTCAAAGTTTTGCAGTCCACAATTATTTATAAGTTCAACGTAGTTATTGTTTAGTAATAATTTTCAATATTGTAAACTAGTTTTTAAGACAAAGCTTCGTAATACAACCTAAGATTTATAGTTTTACTTTTGATGATTCACAAGGGCTGGAAAAATTTTACAATATAACGCAATTATATTATCTGATGTTGTTAATTTTCTACTTTATTTCAGATGTGTATGTGTAATTAACTGTTAAACTCGCAAAAGGTTTTAAAAACTTCACATTAACTTTTTTTCTAAATAAATATATACATTCTTAGTTTTTGAATTTTCAAAAGTACTTATCAGATTTTTACTAGTTTTATAATACATAGTATAAAACTTTTGTAGGTTGTAAAACACTATTAGAATCCATCTATACCAACTGCATATTCATTGAATCATTACTCTAAGCTCCAAATGAAAATAGATTTAAACAAATTTTAGAGAAATATTTTAGTTGGTATTTCTAAAGTACAGTAAACCAGTGAAAAGTAATTTTAATATCAAAATCCACTTCTTAATATTTGCAATTATTCAAATTAGATAAAGAGTAATAAAAGTTAAACAATGTATAATCATTCTTTTTTAAACAAAAGCAAACTTTTTGTAAACATACGCGAATAAGTTTTTTACAACTACGTATTGATTAAAAGAAAACCTTGTATCCCCTTTTCTGCAACAATTACGAAAGCAGAGTCATGCAATTGTAAAAAAGTATTTTAGCTTTTTTTATATCCAATAATCTGCTGGAATCATTTAAAAGTTTTTTTTTTGTAGAAGTTGCATAAATCTTTCTACTAGGCCGATACTTAATGAGTAAAAAAATGGTGAAAATTTATGTTTAGTTTTAAGACCGTTTGTTTTCTTCTCGTAGCTTGAACTTAAGTTCTATGGAAAGTTTAATTTAACTTTAAGTTAAATATTGCAAAAAATTTAAATATATGAAAACTAATTTATTATTTGATGTTTTTCAATTTCATTTATTTTGTTATGTCCACAAGTAAGTTTGCTGTTATTCATGTTATTTATAATCAATTTTTTCTAGGTGCCGCTTTTACTTTTCATTATAACAAGTTAAGTATTTGTATTTCTAAGAAGCGTGCAATAATTTACAGAAAACACTTCTGCGCAGGCATGGTAAAATTTGAAAAGCATTAATTACAGCTGTTTTTAGCGCTATAGTAACTAGAAAGCTAAAGTAACATAATATAGCTAATTTTCTTTTTTTATACATTATATTAAATTTCATAAGTTTGTCTTTATTACTTTTATTATTATAAACTTACTGCAGTGTTTAATTACTTAAGTTTCAATTTACAATGTACTAAAATAATTTTAACACCTTCATTGTATAGCTAAAACAGTTTTAATAATATTTTTACATACTAACTTAATTTAATCTTTTTTCAAAAAGAAAAAATAAGTTCTTTTTAAATTATTATTAGCTTAAAGTTTTAAAATAAAGTAGAATAAAAAATTTTTTATATATAAAATAATTTTCATATGAACTTAATCTTTTATTTAACATTACTATTTGTTTAATTAATTTTTTGTATAAATTTTTTATAAAGTTAAATACATATGTTCGTTAAGGTACATTAGACTTAAATGTTTTAATATCTTTATTAATCAATAAAATTTAGAAACAACATATTTAGAGAAATACTTTAGTGTTATATTTAGAGTATATAAAAATAAATTTTGTTTTGTGCATGCTTTGTCCACAAATGAGAGTTGTAAATTATAGACTGAATTGCTTACAGAAATATCTTTCAATTTTAGGCTACAAATAAACCAAAGGTTTAAATAATGAAACTAAAAATATTTAAGTTTAAATTAACTTTGATATCCTCAATATGAAAGAACCTATCTAAAGAATGTAAACTAACTATTATAACTATTTTTAAAATTTTGTTTAAATTTGAGATTAAACAATCCTACTGTCGGGGATTTTTGATTGTGATATCTTTAATTTGCGACGCTTGTTACCATGTGTGCTTCTGCGCAAAGTCGTACTTTGATGCTTTAACTGAAACATTTCTGCATAGAGTGGTAGGAAATATTTTGATGATTTTTGTCGCACACATGGACTGGTTGGTTTCGTATGTTTTTTAACTTATTAATAAGAACTTAAAACTAATTTATTTTTCAAAAAATGCACTCTAAAAATTACATGGTTTTTAATTTTTTGACTTAATTAGTAAAAAATTACTAACAATGTCCTAGACTTATTTAATGCTTCTTAAATGAAAGCTTTTTAAATAGGCATAAACTCAAAAGCATTTTAAATGATTTAATGTATAATGACGTC